>NW_019728509.1:290126-300550 GCF_002891405.2 Cryptotermes secundus | reverse complement strand
TGGATGGATGGATGGATACATGGGTGGGTGGATGGGTGGATGGATGGATGGATAGATACGTGGGTGGGTGGATGGATGGATGGATGGATGGATGGATGGATGGATGGATAGCATACTTAGTGAAACGAACTCAGTAACAGATATGACAACATTACACGCTCACTGCTAAGAGACCGAAGACGGATAAACCAGTGCTGTGGAACGCTCCATGGGCGGAATTTCTCTACTTTAGCAAAGATTTTAATATTGGAGTTCAAATTTATGATTTACTTTCCAAAGATTGATTACAGTCGTTTATGAAAGGCAGGTGAGATTATGATCATTCGTATAGGAACTTTCAGTGTTTATATGCGCGGGAATCCCTGAAACATATTGTTACCAAGTTGATGAAGTACGTGTATGGGTCAGAGGTTTGTTGCGTTCACTATGAATGTGACATCTTAATGTGGCCAGAGAAATTACTCCATGTACAGGCATGTGTGAGAGATTAAATGTCGGAGTTCAGAAGCATCACTTAACACTTCCATTATAAATTAAACACATTGTCACTACTATGTCTGGCCTATGTAGGTCATTCTTGCCGGACATAGTGACCACTGGGTCAGAGGTGAGATTGTTGTAGGTCGTGTTCACTTAGAAGGTACGGGTTTGAATCATATTGGTCAAATGGGGACTAGTTTGTATATCTTTATGTTGTATTCTGTAGTTTTATGATGGACTGATCCCGCATCCAAGAAGCAATATGATCTGCCTTAACAAGTCACTAGGAAACCTTTATATTCGGGTGAAGAACAGATACAAAATCTGGCTTTAGTGTCCAGGGGAATAAGATTGGGAAACACAAGATTGCAGCTTCTGCTCCCACTTTACAGTGCACGATTCATCTAGTCTTGTATGGTGGCTGTACAGTATTTTCATAACACCACTAGGATTCACTGAGGACACTACGCTACAAGCCGGTAGGTCGCGGGTTCGAGTCCGGATGAGGTGGACTTTTCAATTCGCCTAATCCTTTCAGCCGCACTATGACCCTTGGGTCGACTCAACCTCTATCAGAAATGAGTACCAGGAATCTTCCTGGGGGTAAAGGGCGGTCGGCGCATAAGACTGACATCCCTACCGCCATCTGTGAACCGATTGACTAGAGAAAATGTGGGAGACTCGGTGTCTCACAACCCTATAGGTTTTCACGGCCTGTTACAAGGATAGCTTTACCTTTTTTTACCATTAGGATTCATTGGTCAAGGTTTCTATTTGTAACTGAAGTCATGAATATTTCTACTATCTACAAAATCTCCCTTAAATGAAGTGTAAAATTTCACTTGATAATTTAATATTTCCTTGTACGTATAAATCTGGAAGTTCTAATATTGTACTGACATATACTTCATTAATTAAATTTAAAATAATGATGTTCGTTATCACCTGCTCCATTCGGACTCTAAGGGAGTCCTCCAAACTTTTTCTAAAATGCTGTACACCTCTGCTACAAACCGCTTTTATAGGACAATAAACATTCACAGATGTGCGTGATATTTATCCTCTTGTTCTCGGATTATTTCTTCAGGTTCAATATTTTCGGTTGATGTATATATTGTATTAATGGTTTCATGAAAATGAAACATTTTGTTGGACATCGCACATGTATCCGCTTTCTGAGGTACCGAAATATAATGTGAATGAGAAAGATTTGAGACAGTATTTAACAACATAATATTCACATAATATAGTATATTGTAGCTATGTACATAATTACAAAGTTTACGTACACAGACGCGTCTTAACAATTTAGACCTTGCGTTTCAGTCTCCCTACGAAGGAAGCTTGTGAGAGTTCAGTTCTCACTCCAGTACACAGAAAGTAACGACAACTTTTGACATATCAGTGATCATACACAGATCATACACATCATTGGGAAGATGATCCTAGCCAAGGCGACCTGCCGGACTCTTCCAAAATAGGTGTCCTTCCATATATTCATATATTCACTCATGTATTCATAATTATGACCTCCGTTTCATTATTACATACACGACACGACCAAACCACAGTATAGCTCATAAATAATAGATTAATAAAAACATCTGTTCTGTTGTTTTAGCGCATTGCAGGCGGCGGTGTCTGAATTCCGCTCAGAAGCAAGTTCGTGTAAAGAAGTTATCACGCTTCATGGTCTAGTGCAAATCATTTTGAATTGTCTGTCTCGACGAAACAACGGCATAAGTCAAAATCAGAAATATAATGCTAACAATATCTACAGCATCTACCATTACGGTCCGTTCTTGTTCTGTTTTTAATCCAATTGTCTGGTTGGTTAGTTTCTTGAGATATTATTGATAACTGTTTCTGACATCGTTTCAATTCTGCTAAATCCTAGAGAGATTTGGAAAATGTATAGATTGCAGAGTTCCATCTTCTAGGATATAACGCCATGCATGCCTTTGAAAGTTAGCCGACGTTTCGGATGGACACGTAGCCATAATCTTCAGAGCTGAAGATTCAGCCAAGCAAGGCGCCAGGATGAAACAGGCTTATTCTTCAACTCTCAAGACTGAGGATATATGTTCCTCCGAAACGTCGGTTAACTTTCAACGGAGTTCACAGCTTCATATATCAGAAGACAGAACTCTTTATAACCACCGCTGTGAGAACCTCAAATGCTTCATATTATCTAGATTGAACCTCAGGTCAATCAATAATTAGGCTTTCATTGTTGATCTCAGATTATACCTCCGTCCACAATGCAGCTTATTTATTTTCCCCCTCACAACATGTTTCGTCCCTATATGGCCATCATCAGTTGCTCTTTCGCTGAAAACTATTTCACTGCGTGGTATATCCCACATCTATCATATATAAATGCAATATGTCCTAATTTAAAATAATGGGCTCTGTTAAAATCAGTAAAATCAATACAAATCAAGAATACCTGATGATGGCCATACATGGCCAAATATGTTCTGAAAGAGAAGAGGAGGATAAATAACTAATTATGCATTGTGAACGTTAGTGTAGATACAATTCTTTGTTAGAGTCCGTCGCAACACAACAATACAATGGTCAAGGCTAAAATTATTGCATTGTTGTGTTGCGACGGACTCTAATCAAGAATTATATATAATAACAACTGGATGCACGAAATGAAAGGTAGGTATAGATTGTGAAAGATATATAAATGCAACAGGGTGCTTAAATACAATTTTATTGTTGAACTGCTTCTTGTCAGAGGAATTAGGGGCTCTTCGACAGAGACACTTCTAAACAGATCGGATCATAAGATAACGTATCTGGCTTATATTCGGGAGATGAGGTGCCTGGTTAAAATGGCGACTAGGACACCCACTATCCTGTCTGAACTTCCTGGGAGTTTTCTTCAGTTCCCACTACGAAAATCCTGGAATCGCCTTAAATTAGAACAGACGCTTCATTCTGCATCCTGTCTTATTTATTATTCACAGTTAACCAGCCATTCGCCTCTGTATAGGCTAACGCATAGACAGCGTCTGGTGCTTTCGGTTCGGTTCGGTTCGTTTCGGTTTGGTTCGGGTAAGGTAAGGTAAGGTAAGGTAAGGTAAGGTAGGGTAGGGTAGGGTAGGGTAGGGTGAATTGAATTGCTGCTGGCCCTCTGCAGGAGAGGCATTCTTGGCTCTGTTTCCCGCTGGACTCATGACAGTATATTTCTGTCTCACTCTGGAAGTCGTGCAACATTTCGTTCCCTATAGAGAGCGTTGTTAAAGAATGTGCAAATAAATACAATGACTGTTTTCATGAAAATTATTTCCCAATTCATAAGTATCCTACCGAGAAGGCTATTGTGGCGGAAATTATTTACAATTGTACTCGAGAGGCGATCGGTTCGAATATTGGCCTGTACTTCTGCTATCATTAACGAGGATTTTGGTGGATTTACTCGGTCTTTGTAGGCAAACTACAGGACAGTTTCTTATTTAGAATACTGCCGCTTCCTTCTGAGTCATTTCCTATTCACTTTTTACCAGTCATCTGATCGTTCGACACTATACAATCTGAAATAAACAATAAAATCATTTAGTTAAGGAGCATGCCGTGAAGATATATGGGGGAGTGGACGTATAGCTGCACTTTTCTTTACCTCGGCACTAGATGGAGGTGAGTGGCCAGTTACATATATTTATATCTATGCTTATAACATAGACATATATACATAATTCACTGATTAATTTAATGTCACTATAAAATCAATATTTGAGTATAGTTTACACGCTACAAGCATGCTAATGTTTTATAGTGTAAAAGAGTGGTTTAACAAGATATACTGATTTAAGAATATTGTTTTCGGCACTTAGTATACTAAGTCAAATGACACTATTGGCGATTTTGCTAGTTCTCCTAACCCCTTAAAGGCTGAATTTCTTCTAAACGGTATGTAAACATTTATTTCGTACCTCAGAGGAAATTGAAGACTTCTCTGATACAAAAGTCAGCCGGTTAATGCTGTGTAAGGGAAACACGAAACACGCAAAAGCTAAAGAGCCTCCTGTATCCATTGGATAGGAGGCTGAGTCGACCTCAGGGTCGGTCTGGACGCTGTGGAAAAGAGAAAAATCTTGCGATTTAGGGAATCGAACCCGGGCTATCCAACCCATATCCCGTCCTTATACCGACTGAGCTATCCAGGCTCACGTATCCAACACTCTTCATGAAGATCAAGGTAATTGTGGGGAAAATTAAGGACAGACATAACAGAAGTTGATGGAATTCGTATCTGTTTTCAGCAATTTTAGGTATTAACGGCGGTAAAAATTAACTCAATTTGAAATTGGTGGTCAAGCAGTATCAGTTGTCCAGTGTTAAGCTCTGTTTCTTTACTTTAAACAAATTATGATGTGACAGTGGTGAATATCGGTGGCGACATAGTGGAATTTAAATAGCTACATAGCAAAAAACAGAAAGTTCCTTGGCATTGACCATTCTTTGAGCCCACTAAACAGCTGGCCGGATGTGGGTCACGCGAGACCTCGACCCTACGTTCACTGTGTGCCTTCTGGCAGGTTTCACTTTCTCCATTGCGCCTGCTTAACACTGCAGCAGTGCGGCACGGCATGTCTGTCTACTTCAGTTTACAAATAAGCTGGTCCGGTTTTGAAGTGTCGCTGGAATTTTTACGAGTGTTTCTTTCCGTTGTTTGCTAGCAAATAATGACTTTCAGAAGCAACAGATGCTTTATGCACCATTCAACGAAAGCGTATAGCGAGGTGAAGGCATAGCACCCATGGTCTTTTAAACGGGACAATAGACGCTCCGGCCGCTTTGCTTCCGAAGAAAGAGGTCACTTCGTCACTTCTAAAGGAAACTATGGGTTCCAGTTTCGGTGAATGTATGTCGGACTCTTAACTGTAGAAGCGTATATATCAGGTAATTTGTGGCGGAAAATAAACTTAAATTGTTTATCCCTGAAAAGGGATTCAGTGTCCTTTTAACCAAAGTTCTACTGTCACCTCCGTATGAATGATTGACTAAGTAGTTACTATAGGATTCTGACGATGGTGTATAACACACAGAGATATTGGATTTTCGGACTTTATCCATCGTCCTGGTTTTTAAGATAACTAAGAAAAACACGACGTTTCGGAAACTGGATCTGTTTCCGTCCTCAGATGAAGGAAAAACCTATTCTGTTGGGTCCGTTAGAAAGAGCTAGCCTCAATCACTGGACGATTGACGCTAGCTCTTTCTGAGGGACCCAACAGAATATGTGTTTCCCTCACCTGAGGACGGAAACAGATCCAGTTTCCGAAACGTCGTGTTTTTCTTAGTTATCTTAAAAACCAGGACGATGGATAAAGTCCGAAAATCCAACATCTCTGAATGACTGAGTAGTTAATTTATTTTACTGTATCCGGGACTCTATTTCAAATACAGCGACAGCAATTGGAACTGAAAGAAAATATAATAGTTTATTTTGTACCAATTCATGTTTAGATTCTATTATTAACATCAAATTAAAGAACAAGGGTTTTCTTCTTTGCAATACATTATTATGTATTTTGTTGTTTTCACTTTTAGATCAGTGAAATTGTCTTTACTCTTGCATTTCATGTACATAATGCTATTTATCTGAGATAAGTCCACTAATTATTTTCCTCAGCTCCATTCTGTTTATATAAATTTAACAGAGTTTATAGATATATATTCCGGTCTAGAAACGGAAATTAACGGTCCTGAGGATTCGTTGCCCTGACCACGCGACACACTCTATCAGCTAATGTTGGCACTAACTTCGCAGACAAGCGGCGGCTGTTCGCTCGGTACAGTTCGCTTGCCGAGTAAGCCACGGAGTTTTTTTTTTGTATAGCTGTACATCCGTCATACAATACAGATGATAAGCTAACCGAATGAAATTCCGACAGGAGATTAATAACAAGCCCGTTGAAGTACATTTACTTATAAACAGCACTGTAAAATTAGCAAGATAACATTCAGGTGAAAATCCGGATCACGCCAAGAACGTCGTGGACTAAAACATCGGCGTAGTGCCAGGATTCTTTAACTCCCCCATTCTTTTGTTTATGAAATTTGTTGTTATGATGTGAAGAAGTTCGTTTTAATTTTGTGCCCAGACAAAGAAACACATTGTAATAACATCATTTCCTCCGACTCAATATATCAACTACAATTGTGAAACTATTTCTCTGTTTTGCCCATTATTTTATCAGGAATTACAAGCATTTTCGATATATTGTAAATTTAGTGCTGGATTCAAGAACAGATAATATTAGTCTCCCGCAGGGCAGCTATGGACTTTGCAGGCTGTGCAGTGACTGTCCCCTGATTATGCTTCGATATAACCGAAATATATAGTGGAAAATTAAGGAGTCTGAAGAGGTGCAAGTATTATTATTATTATTATTATTTGTTTGTATGACTGATTGGTGTCTATACACTCTGTTCTGATTGTTTTAGTAATTTGCAATTAGCTAATTACAAGACAGCGAGTGAATATATTGTGAGAATATTGGCAGTTTCATTATATCTCATACGACACGGTTTTGACCCTATAAATGAATAACCTGTTAGTTGGATCATCTGGGTCTTTGTTAGAAAATTTATGTAGGAAATTGTGGGCTGAGTTCTTTATTCAGTTCTTTGTTTTCCTGCTGGGTATCTCACGCTTTTCTTTTCGAACTAAAATTTCCTTCCATAAGAGTTACAGTATTTCAATCATCATTCGAATAATTGTGAAGTTTTTGACGCCTTTATATTTTTAATTGATATTGACTGAAATGGTACCGGTCACCGTAGCCGAGCGGTCTAAGGCATGCACTGTTTTCGCTCGCTCGGATGCCCGGTTCGTGGGTTCGAATCCCACTCAGAGCATGGATGTATGGTGTTTGTGTGTGCGTGTATGCGTGAGCGTGCGCGCGCGTTCTTCTACGTTTGTGTACAGGTAGAAGCCTTGCGACTAACTGATCACCCGCCCAAAGAGTCCTACCGAATGTCTAAGATCTAGTAAACCGAAGTGAAACGGGAGTTTCATTGAGGTAGGCCAAGTCCCAAATTGGGGCTGTAGCGCCAAAGTAAAAATTGACTGAAATGGTAAGACCAACAACAAGAATTTTCCTTCGTTGTTTATTTATCGACGATTTCAATATCGAGATTGTATAGTATTGGTCAATTAATATTAACTTACAGAACCTAACTTCGTATTAATTGGAGTATGTATTTTGCATATAAGTAAAATGACGATTAAAGTTAATTCATGTGACTGAAACACATAAAATAATCCTTGCATAACACAAATTCTATAAAGTTTCATCACAACGTATCGAGATAAGATAAAGTAAAGTTTGATTTGTCTCATTTTGGTCTGTCACACTATTAATTACAGGGTGGATAATTTTCAGTCCAGTGTGACATTCGAGCTTACAACACTTCAGTCTTTTTCACCTTACATGTTTCGATTCAAAAGAATCATCCTCAGAGGCGCACCACTACGATCAGGAAACACTGTCACATAAGATGTTTCAACCATATGCACTTAAGCTATGAATAATGCTCACTGTATAAATTTTGTTATTATCACGGTTGGTTTTGGTGTTTGTCCCAGACTTTCACGACGGCGCTGCTTGAAGGGTAGACTTCCGTATGAAGCTGTTTCTTTTAAGCGTATTTGCTAGGTATTCTGACTGGGATTTTCCACTGCACGCGATGTGATATTCACTTTTTCATACATTAGCCTCTCAATGTATTTAAAATTGTATTAAAATTTTCTTTTGCATATACAAAAATTAGTTATTATATTAAAATATCGTGAGCCGACATTGGGTCATGTTGTTTTCTCCTGATGGTGGGAGATGTCGTTTATTTCTCTTGTTTTTATGTTTTTATTATTAGTCGTGTAGTTTACGTGCGTACTGTTTCGTTTGTACAAACAGTGACAGTGGCAGTGTTTTCTGATCGTAGTGGTGCGCCTCTGAGGATTATTCTTTTGAATCGAAACATGTAAGGTGAAAAAGACTGAAGTGTTGTAAACTTGTATGTCACACTGGACTGAAAATTATCCACTCTGTATAAAGTAAAGTTTCCGTGTGCTTAACTAATTAAGCACTACGCAATGAAGGCGTATGGGGGAGTGGATGTGTAGATCCACATTTTCTTGAACTCAATATTAGGTGGAGGTGGGTGTTCAGCTTGACGCCCCTGCCGCTTTACTCCTAGGGAAAGAGCTCCCGGTACTCATTGGATAGGAGACTCGGTGGGCCCCAGAGCCGGTCTGGACGATATAGAGGAGAGAAAATTCTGACCCTACCGAGACTCGAACTCCGACCCCTCTGTCGTCCAGCCCGTAGGCAGTCGCTATACCGACTACGCCACACCGGCTCACTCATAACGTATCAATTTCTCAATAAAATTTTATCAGCTTCGTGAAGTGGTTCTTAAAACGATCAAAACTGAATTCAAATCAAAACAGGCCGAGAGGATGCAGTAGAATTTTATAGGTCCACGACACCAAATTTATGCAAATCAGTGAGGTTGTCTGAGCGCCGCTTCTTGCAGTTGAGGCACACGGGCAGTCATTACAAAAGTAATGGAATAGTTTCATAATTTTTTCGAAATGCACGTGAAGAAAATCTCGGTAGACGAATCCGTCGTTTCATTCTTATTATTCAAGCGCACAGTGAATAATGCAACAATGACACAAAAGACACTTAAAATGTATACTTTTTCAACGAAAGTGTAACTTTAATACTTCAAAATTTTATTAAATATCATAAAATGTCATTAAGACACTGCAAGTATGTCTTATACAATAACAGTGACTATCAAAATATTTCAAAATGTCTTTTGGTTTTTGTTTTGTTTTCCAATTTTGCAACATGTTTCGGTCGCACATAGACCATCATTAGGCAACTTTTAATTTTGTAGTGAGACCACTGCACTGTTCACTTGTCTTTCGTGATTTCATATACGTCCTTGTTTTGTTGTTGTATATCATATCTAGAATAGTGTCACTGTATTCCTTTTCGGCCATCATAGTTTTTGTTTGTCGATTTATCCTCTATGTGTGTTTTTGGTACGGTCTTCGCGCATACGTGCCTTGCCTGATGATGGCCCATGTGCAGTCGAAACATGTTGCAAAATTTGAAAGAACATTATGTAAAATAAAAAGACATTTTGAAATATTTTGATAGTCACCTTTAGTGTATAAGATAGACTTGCAGTGTCTTAATTATATTTCATGATATTAATAACATTTTAAAGTATTAAAGTTACACGTTTGGTGAAAAATATATATTCTAGGTGTCTTATATCATTGTTACATTACATAGGTCTGCAACCAGAAAACTGCATGGGATATTTTTACTGTTTCTTATAGATTTTTACTCACTAAAACCGGAAATAATAGTAAAAAAATCCATCACGTCAATTTTTTTTGCAAAACTCATGCTTTTGGTTTAATTTTGCGTGAAATTTCTCTTCAACATGAAATCTTGTATCCTATTGTTGATTCTAAAAACCATATCCAATAATTATTTCTTACTTTAAAATAATATATATAAGCGTGAATCCAAAAAATAATACAAATAGAAGATGGGTGGGATGGGGGACAGTGGAAGGGGTTGGTAGGGTGGGTTTGGCAGTGTGAGGAGCTCGGGCGATCATGTCCCAACACGTTTACTTTGTTTGTAGCGAAAGGTGAGGAATCTTACTAGCTCGGTTGAGCATGTATGGACATGTTCTTTGGGGCAATAGGAGTGAGTATAAAGAAGCCTGCTGTCAGATTTGATCATGTCTCAACATGCTAAATAAGTTCAGGATTTTGGTTGATGTGTAAGCCACTCAGTTTACATCCTGCATTCAAACGTGACTGTGCTTGTGTTTTAGCTCTGTATTATGGCTCAAAGAGGTTGTGTTATTTCTCCGGACAACTTTTGTTTTATTTG
>NW_019728509.1:239391-289935 GCF_002891405.2 Cryptotermes secundus | reverse complement strand
TTTAGGCCTTTCCAAAGATGCAGCCGAAATACTAGGGTCAAGACTAAAAAATAAAAACTTTCTGTCACCTGGAACATCATTCTCGTGGTACAGGCACCGAGAGAAGGAATTCACTCAGGTTTCCTCCAAAGAGGGAAATGGGAGAAAAAGAAAAAGAAGCATGGGACTCCTTCAAAGACGTAGTGCACAAGTTTTGGGGAACACTAAAGACCCTCTCTACAAAACCAATGTACAACGCATGTTGGCTGCATATAAAGCTCAAGGTTGCAAGATGAGCTTAAAAGTTCTTTTCTTACACTCCCATGCCGACTATTTTCCCCAAAACTTGGGAGCCTATAGTGAAGAGCAGGTTGAACGATTTCACCAGGATGTCCGTGATATCGAAAGACGCTACCAAGGAAGATGGAATGCGAATTGGCTAGCTGACTCCTGCTGGATGATCAAGCGGGAAACGGAAAATGGAAAACGAAAGCGTGTTCGGAGAAGCATCAAAGAGAAGAAGAAAAGGTTTCACAGGCAAAAAGACTGAACACAGAATGTTAAATATATCGTGAAGGAATTTTTTATTTAATTTTGAGAAATAATATGTTTAGTTCAATGTAATAAAATTAGTGATTTTTTTCATCACTGTTATGATTTTTTATTGTAAACCCCTATTATTTTCCAAAAAACCCGTATGTGATAGGGGGAAATTGAGATCATTTTTGGATTCAGCATCCTAGAAAACATAAAGTTTACCAAAAATATTCTATGCAGCTGAAAAAAAAATATTTTTGCAGACCTGTGTTTTTGACGGCGTACTTGATTAATAAGAATGATGCCTCAATGCGACATAACGCTAAAATACTATAATAACAGGATCGGTCATAGTTTCGGCGGCAGCGCAGGATAAGCCAAGTACTTTGAGGCGTTCAGGAATATTTAGGCATTACTTTTCTTGAAGTGAAGCAGCACTTTCTCTGTGCCGGTGCTGTCAGTGATTTGTCTGAACGCTCTGCGTGCTTGACGCGTGACGTGAAGCCCAATCCGCCTCCAGACCGATAAGAGAGAGAGAGAGAGAGAGAGGGCACTTTATTATTGACGGGTGAATCCTCTAGCCAGTCGAATAGTTGGTTTCCCATCTTGCATACTAAGTGAGTTCTTCTGTCGCATTGAGCCGCAAAGCACAGTCCCCACAAGGAACTAGGAGACCTCTATTGATTGATATTTGAATTGCTTAGTGCGAGATCCTTAACCTGCTCACAGAATAATTTATTACTAGTCTACGACTCAAACAAAACAGTGAGAGGCTGTCAGTTGCTTCGATTGTTACGTGGTGAGAGTTTAACTAGGCTTCGTTATTAAAAATTTGATACCCTTATCATTCACTTTCTCTCTTGCTTTCACAATGCAATATACTTTTCATCAGTAATGTAGCCCATTTGCTCCATGCAAGAACTGTGGAGTCAGAGAAACAGCTGTTGATAAGTAATACACGCAGGCAACAATAGAACAAAGGGGTTATGCAATCCGCTTCTAAGAAAAGGTTCTGTAAACACATGCTCGCGATAAAAGCGCCTCAACAATAGAGAGGTTGTTTTTTATGTGATCCGCTCCTCTACCGTTGCTACGCAATGGTGCGATAATACGCCTCAACAATAGATAGGCTGTGCTTTCTGAGTGGTCCGTGCCGAGGAGTTATCTTGAAGACAATTGGAGCTACAAGGCAGTTGAGGGTTCAGTTGTGGAATGTTAACCAGCGGGCAGTGGAAGCGTCCACCCACTGTTGAGAACTGTTACAAAGTAAAGACTAGCGAAAGTAGACTAAGAAGACAGTGTGGAAATCAGCAATAGTGTCACAGTTATTTGTAGTTATGACCTGTAAGTGGTGAATAAATCAGCAATCTAAACTTCGACTGTAGTTGTTAATACACGTGACAATATGAAAGTTTCTGGCGTTATTAAGCATCGCGTTATTAGGCTCTTAACTACGTTTATAAATTATGTGACCAAAAATGCAGGCATTAGATTGAAGTGCTAGGACTGAACAGCGTGTTCAGCCGTTTCAAGCTAGAGACAGAAAACAGCGAATCTGTGTGCTGTATTGCCACGTAGAAGAACTTTCTGCTAATAAATTTTACGTCTGAAACATAGGGCAGTTAAGTTCAAGAGTCAGTTCTGTCACATCACAGTTTGTAGGTCTAATTCTGTCACCTCACTTGACCGCCGCTACATCAGAATGACAGCAGCATATTTTCTTACTTGACTCATACACGTATTAGGTAGACACTCTTACCTATTCCCGTTCAGAATTTATTTCTGAAGCACAAAATTTGGTATCGTTTGTAACGACCACTTATACGAAGTTCGCTCGTCATAAAACTATTAATCTTTCAATGTTGTAATTACAGGAACAGGACTTTGTTAAAAAATGTAAGATTTTAGGTTCTGATATCCGTGTTGGTGAAAAGTTCATTCTTCTGGGATATAACGTCGTGTAATCCATTGAAAGTCAACTGACGTTTCAGAGAAACATGTCATTTTCAACTTCAGGGCCGAAGAGTAACCCAAGCAAGAAATTGACTCGAAGCAGGTAGTAAGAAGATCGACGACAACTTGCTACTTGCTTCATTCTGTTTCTTGCTTAAGTTCTTTTTCTACCCTGAAGACGGAGGCGACATTTTCATCCGTAAAGTCTATTGATATTCAGTGGATTATGCTGTGTTACATCCGAGAAGATATATCTGTTTATGAATGAATTTTTCGTACAATAATATTGTTTGTTCTGTTAAAGGTTTTGTCAGTGTACACTAGTCTAAACTCCTACTTTTCACTCTAAGTGGAAGTGGCAAGTAAAATATTCACTTACAACAAATAAGGCCGAGGAATTATAGAGTTCTCTATATCCAAGGATATAGAGAACTTCTGATTTCACGTTTGTGTTAACCGTCATACAGACACATACTCTGAAGGTGCCTTCCTATTACCTCAGTAATTTCTCATTTCAGAACAGATTCACTTTGTTCAATGAATATTATAATACTTCACATGCATAAATATTCCAATTACCAGCCCGCCATTTTCAATTATAGCTTGTGGATTCTATAGAAGTGTAGTCAATATCCATTCAAATGTGGTTGAATATTTTGTATTGATATACCACGAGATATGCAGAATACGTTTTTAATTAGCACAGTACTTAATTAACACAAGCACGAAAAGTGTTGGCTCAGTAGCTCTGACTGATATCCGAAATTCTGTAATTTGAATGCTGGGACAGGATATAGAGACTGGGTTTCATTTTCAATTGTTATAAATTTCGCTGTTTTGCTTCACTGTACTGAAATCCGGGAGTATGTCCTTCCTTTTCTACTTTCATTGATTAGGCTGTCTGGTCTGTGCCCATTCAGATAAATGAATTATGACTTTTGAATCTTATAGACAGTTGGTAGGAATCCTTGGATTAGAAATCAGCGAATCACAAGGCCGCTATAAGCCGGATATTTAGAAGTGACAGTTCTTCGACGCGGAGTAGGAGAAGTATTGGTAGTGGCGGGGAGAGCTCCAGCATGCTGACAAGTTTGTAGGGGAATGCAGTACAGGCGTTCTCAAAAGGAAATAATTTCTTACCTCATTGTGTTGCATTGTGTTGGCGGTTTAGTCTCGACACAGACTCGTTAAAGTCGTCCAAAGTGGCTAGTGGAGATTTCCTAGGTCTTTCTTTGTGGGGTGTCGAAAAGGAAGTGGAAGCCCCAGATTCGATATTTTTTGTTTCTCTTATTCTTCTTCTGACACTACTTTCCGATACACCTGTTGCCTTTGCTACTTCCACTCCTATGTTCTTCACTGTAATTGCTGGCCCAGCCTCTTTCATATACTTATATACATTACTAACAAATTCTCTTGATTGTGAATACAACACTTTTCCACTCAATTTACTTCGTGTAGGTGGCATGTTAAAGGAGACAGGCAAAAAAATGTACAAATATAAATAAAAAAGAAATTCAATGAATAAAAATAAACAATAAAATAAAGTATTAATACAGTAAATAGAGAATAATACACTCAAATACGACTCCAAGAGTCAAAACTTTTTAACTTGACTGTACAAGGAAGAATGCTTTTAACTGAACTTGAGACGCCTGCTCGCACTGAAAACAAACGAATGACTAATCACAACACCCCTCAACTTTCACGAATGGACCTGCCCATCCACTGCTGAGCTTTTCTTGGACTGTCACTTCTAAATACCAGGGCTCTACCTCCTACACAGGGCAACACAAAACCAGAATGTAAGCAGACAGACATCCATAAGTGGAGCTGGATTCGAACCCACGATCCAAGTGCTTAAGCGGGAGAAAATATTCCATGGCTTAGGCCTCGCTACCACTGTGATCGACATGTAACATTGTGTCTGCTCCTAAATCTATGCAATGAGCTGCACATATTCTTAACCGAGGCACCAGACAGCAGTGAATAATCAGATTGACGCTTTGGTCAAATCAACTCCAGGTAATAATCGCGCATTATCCATAGAATATGGAGCCGTGTGGGCCCCAGAACCAAACTGAACGTTCTGGAAAAGAGAAAAATCCTATCTTTGCTGGAATCTAATTCCAGTTTTCCAGACAGTCACATTAGTGACTTAACTACCCCAAATTATCTGCCTTCGGCTTCAATACAAAACTGTCTTGATATAAAATTCCCTATCATTCCTTGATACTGTGGCATGTAGACCCATTGTTAGGCAACGACTGCGAAATAAGCAGTTATACAAAGCCGTTGCTAGGTAATGGCCCATAACAGGCACAAGAAACAATAGAAGAACTGTTGGAAGCGGTGTACTCTTTGCGGTCCATGCTGAGGCTATATAATGGAGAGCAGTTGCGATTACAGAGTCTTGAGACGGCAGTGAGAATAGTTGGAGTTTGGTGTGAGATGGCCTCCAGACTGGGAATTAGTCTGTGGGAGCAATGAGTTAGTTGTGATACAGTCGCAGGTCAGTAAGGACGCGAACACAAACTGAAGAAGCTACGGCGTTGGTGGCCGTTACTAGGCGACAACCGCTGAAGTTACAGGGGACTGAGAAGACTTAGTGCCTGATGCAGTGAATTGTAGAGTGTATAAATTAGCGATAGCGCTATAGTTATAGGTAATTACGATATATAGGTGTTCGGTAAATACAAGTAATAATAATGCACGTCATTATGTTACTAGAATAAATTGAAAGGATGGGGAGGGGTGCTTTCGTGGCGTTAATGAGGTACTATCCCAGCATTTTTAGCAGTGTCTGTGGAAAAGAAGTAGAACCTCAGTCATGATAGTCGGTGTTCCCGCCGAGGTTCCAACCCACTACTTCCAGAATACGTCAAGAGCGCTATCTCTCGAGCCAGTATGGCTGTGTGAATTGATTATAACTGAACCACAGTTAAGGAACTGGAATTAACTATCAATGTATCAAGAACTAGAAATTCTAAAATAAATATTGAACGTAGCAGGGTCTAACGAGTGATACAAGAAGAAGGAGAAAATGTACGGTCTATAAGAATATCACTCCGTGGCCTGTAGCCCCTAGCGAACTACATCCACTGAGCGACAGCCGCTTGTCGGTGGAATTAGTGTCAGCTTTTGTGGATAGATGGTGTCACGTGGTCAGCGCAACGGATCTCCACAGCCGTTAATCTCAGTTTTCTAGACCAGAGCCGCCATTTCCTTGAAATAGCTCAATTATCCTCACAAGGCTGGGTGAACCCCGTTCCAGACCCACTACTTCTCAGAAAATCTGGTACTGCCGGGAATGGAAAGAGAGACCTCTGGGTCTGTAGCCAGGAACTCTGGCCACTAGACCACAGAGGCCGTCATAAGAATATAAACAGAGAAATATATAACAATTAAATTCTTTGCTGCATTTACAACCACTCATGCAACGTGTCTAGAGAAAGCAAACATTCTTTCCTGTCTGGATGTATGAGAAACCCACGTGATGTACGTAGTTTCCTGTGATCTGGAATTTAAAGCAGTTTTTTTTGTTGTAAAACGTTTATACGATAGTTTCTATCACAATCTTGTATTCAGTGGCCCTTTCGAATATCCTTTGTAGCTGAATCCATCTGCCATACGTATCCCGTTCTACGTTACCGCACCATTTGGCCTGATATTCCTGTAGCGTAGTGACCTAAATGCCCTTCCACGTCCCAGCTCCCGCGTGGCCTACCTATAGTGAGCAGTATATTGACCAGAGGCGAGGAAGTTCTTACACAGAACAAGACAGGAATTCCTCAAATTCGACAACCGGTCTTGGCAAGCTTTCATTCCGCTACAAATCATATAAGGGTCTACAAAATACTGTTGCTGAATACTTTGAAAAAAATACAATTTCATAATCATTTTATAAATTTCATGAGCAGGTGGACATACGATTAAATACACACAGTCTCACACAATAGCAGAAGTACTCATTTTTCGTTCTTGTTTGTTGTAAATGAACTGCACTGAAATAATTACATTATTTTTTCTTGCGTCAAAAATGAAAATAATTCTTGTAACTATCTAGCTAATTTAATGGGCCATTTTATTTAAGCATCCCGTTGCACTGAGGCATTATCCTTATTATCAAAGTACACGTCAATAATGCAACAATATAAAAGACAACAAGAATATGTCACTTACTAAAAATGTATTTTAAAACTTTATGATGACAAAATACATTTTTAGTGAGTGACGTATTCTTGATGTCTTTTATTGTTGACGTGTGCTTTGATAATAAGAATAATGTGCCGTTTCATGAAAAACAATAAACGGAAAATAACCCTTTCAGTGACGCATGCAAGTTACGCATTAAAAAAAATAAATATGGATATTCTTAAAAATTCAGTTACTGATATCAGAGTATGTGACACATTATTATTAGTATACATGTTCAATCCTAATGCTCTGTGTTGTGTAGTTCTGTTACCTCTCTTCATTTTCGTTTGTTTAATTTTGTGCATTAATATGTATTTCCACCAGTGCTTGCCTGTATTTGTCTTTGACTTTATGTTGTATTTGTCCATATTGTAATTACTTCTATCTACCCTGTGCTCTGTCTATAATTGGTCTTGTGGCTGTTGACTCGGCACATAAATAATAAAGAATTGTATTTTTATAAATAAAGAAAAATTTAATTTAATTATTATTATTCTTTCTAAATATTTATATTTTACATTTCTCAGTTCCCAATAACAACTTCGATTTGTGTTAATGAAAGTATTATTAGTAATATTATTTTCATTATTATTATAACTAAAATTTACACTGCCTTGTTTTATATTTTGTTTGTAAGCGTTTGCCCATTATTTTCTTCTTCTTACTTGTGTATAACTTCGTAACTGGCCTCTGGACTGTTAAGTTTGCACGTAATTGGATGAAAATCGAAATGAAGAGAATTGGATTATAATCATGTTGATGACTTATTTATAAAGAACGTCTATAAAGGTTTTATTCCCCCCCCCCTTCTGGAATTTGTTGGTATCACAGTTCGGGTCGGAAACATTAGAGAGTTAAATAAGTTTTATACTTTATTTTCACGTAATAAACGTTCTGCTGCAATTTACTTGTATAGCGCAAATGGGATATGTAAGAAGGTTAATATGTTTGACAGATTTTAGCAACAGTCTTTGTTTAATTTGCAATTTTCTTGAAGTAATTTGTTACATTTGTGTTATTGTGAAATTGTTCTTGTCCTGCTTCTGCTATGCAGTAGAATATGTTTATGTGTTTGTCCTACATCTCTGTACTGCTTTCCATCACTTTTTGTCTGTTCCGCTATAGTAACTCCTTAATTGGCTCTTAAAGCTGTCGAGTTAGCAAGTGAAAATAAAATATATAATTGATTTAGTATTATTATCGCTGTTTTACTGAGTGACTGTAATCTTCTCGAGCAGAACTATACGGCATGAAATTAATTGTGCAGCTATCGAAAAATCTCGTGAAAAGAATTATTACTTTATAAGGTAAATATTAAAATGTGACAATTTTTATTCCTCACAATAACCAATCGGACTTAAGGCATATCCGGAATTAATGTAGTTCAAATACTTTTGACATTAGTTATGTACCCGGGGTTGCAATTTAAATTTTCACAGCCGAATTACAAACAGAATTACAGAACTCCTCATCTGCACCAAAAATACTCAGTCACTGGTCCAGTGATTGAGGCTAGCTCTTTCTAAGGGACCCAACAGAATAGGTGTTTTCCCTCACCTGAGGACGGAAACAGATCCAGTTACCGAAACGTCGTGTTTTTCTTAGTTATCTTGAAACCAGGACGATGGATAAAGTCCGAAACCCAATATCTATGCGTTTTATTGTTGTTTATTGCACATGCAAATAATAATACTAACAATTATACTATATTTAAAATCGTTTGGGGAGAATTTTCCTGGCTCCAAATACGTCAGCATCCCTGCAGACAACATTAGCAGCTGCTGCACATCTAGCAGAGGGACTATTTTTAGACGAGGAGCAAACATTGAACAATGCAAAGTCTCTGCTATACAGAGCAGGAACTTGGAGACCAACAATTTCCAGAACAGAAGGGCAGAATTTAGAGCCAAAATAAACTTGAATAAGAAAGAGATCATCAAGGCGATGTCTTCTAGTACGTAAAGTATGCAATTTTAACTCCTCCAGAGCAAGAGAATGACTGTAATGAACTTGAGGATAGAGACGATTAAAAGAAAGGGCCGCAAACCTCTGCTGGATGCGTTCCCGCTTGTTGGCATCAGTTGACGTAATCGAATTCCAGACTACGGACGCATGTTCAAGCTTAGATCTAACTAATGCAGTGTACAATCTGAACAGACAGTTTAGAGATGAGAAACTGAAAGTAATGTTACGAACTAGAGCCAAAAGTTTAGCACAGTGAGAGAAAATGTAATTTTCCTGGCAACGGATATAATAATAATAATAATAATAATAATAATAATAATAATAATAATAAAAATAACTGAAATATTGCTGCGGTCCATTTTTGGCGACACAATTTTTGTTCGAACACGGGTGAAGAATCCTGCTAGACATAAAGATTAGAAATAGGGTCCTGCCAGACGATGCCTCTGATATAGATATATTAATATAGAACGTAGGACACGTTTTCCAGGACTTCAGCTAACCTGTGAGCGTTATCTTTAATTGCGAGTCTTTATTTAAGTCAGCGAAATGCAGTCTCTGATCCCTTCCACAAAATTTCATCTTCATTACACAAAATACGTACCTTTGTGCTTTGTGTATAGTGCACATGCCATTCTGCAGTCCACACGCTCATGCTATACGTCTATATGCTATAGCCTCTAATAAGATAGCGAAAATCTAATATTCATCTTCATTTAATACCGCGGTTATAAGTATATGAAGCTATATCTGCATGGCACATCACAACGATTCGGGGCAAACACCAACAAATTTGCCTTGTCTAGGTTCGGTGTCTCCTGCAGCACACAGAGGAGCCGCACGTGCTCTCTGGACTTAGTACATAGATGAGAGATCTGAGGTCCCCATTTCAGTGGTTATGAAAAGTATAAACTTCTGGGATTTGACGCCTGTTAGTCTGGTAGAAGTTTATCGACGATTAGGGCTGAAGAGTAAGCCAAACAAGGAGAACGCTTCTACCAGACAAAACGGTGTCACGTCCCAAAATATATTACTACTACTTCTATATTAAATATCGCCGATCACAGTGGCCGCGCGGTCTAAGGCATGAATAACTTCACTCGCTCGAACGCTGGGGTGGTGGGTTCGAATCCCAATCAAGACATGGACTTTTGTCTGCGTTTATCCTATGTTTATGTGTAGGTAGCGGGCTTGAAACGGGCTGATCCCACGTCCAAGGAGTCCTACCGACTGTCTATAATTAAGAAACTGAAATGAAACGAGTTTCACGGATGCCGTATTCCCCAAGTGGGGGCGCAGGAATAGATAGATAGATAGATAGATAGATAGATAGATAGATAGATAGATAGATAGATAGACAGATACACGTAGATAGATACACGTAGATAGATATCATCAGAATCTTCTTGGAGATTAGTAAGTACTTGAACTTTCTTTTTCGAACAGCCCTAGACAGTAGTTTGCAATACATATTTAGTATTTATGAAAGTGTACATCGATAATGCTATCATTACGGAAATCAGAATGGCCCTTTACTTCTTAGTAAGGCACTATTGTGTCAAAATTAATCTGAATATATCTACCTGTTTTCGAGATGAAGCATGCGGACGGATGGATGTACAGAGGGGCAGACACACATGTACGCATGTACGTACTATCTCTGATGTACGCTTTCAGTCCAGGGGTGTCGTGCAAGGAACGTATGATTATTAATGGCGGTTCCTTGATGAATGATAAGCAGGTTGTGAGACATTTCATTAGGCTTGCATGCAGTGGTAACGTATTTAAATACATCTCACATTAAGGGAGGAACATAGTATGAGGTTGTAAGATTTGAGGTTTTCAATGCGGTGACTATGAATAAAACCGTCTTCTGGGATGTGGCGCTGTGTAAATGTTGTGTTAACCGACGTTCCTCCGATACGTCGGTTAACACAACTTCATAGTATGAGGTTGTCTGAGAACAGCCTGGTGGGGAGAATATCCGAAACTGAGAATTAGGAAACAATTTTAGGATGTTGAAAATATGCGTGATTTATAATTTAATAATTTGTACTCCTTGCCAAGTGTCATTAGTGTGCTCAAAGAGGCACGCATGTGAAGTAATAGAATGTATACAGAGATTTGGTAAAAAAAAAAATCTGTCGGGGAGAGGCCACCAGCAATATGAAGACAGAGACGGGAGCACAGTATTAGGATGCATCATCCGAAAAAATATGACACAATATGGACTGGATTCATCTGGCACAAGATAGCAACCAGTGGTGGGTTCTTGTGAATAGGATAATGAACATTCAGTTTCCAAAAATATTGGGAATTTCTTTAATAGATGAGCAAGCGTTAGCTTTTCACGAAAGACATAGTTTGACTGAATTAGCTAGCTAGTTAAAGTGTGATGTAAGGAAAATAAAACTGCCAATTAATTCAAAACAATTATAATTGTAAAAGAAGGTCAAGCGGAATTTAATTGAACATGGAATCGGGTAATATAAAAAAGTTCTCGTTCTGTTACGTAGTCATCACGTGGAAGTGTTAGGTATGCAAGAATCAAAGGCGCATGGAGGGAAGAGAAGTAGCGACAGCAGCGCTCGTGTGCAGGTCAGGACCGAGGCATTGCAATTCTCAGTGGTTATTAAGCCTCAACCAACGGTGGAGAATGACTATGAACTATTAAATGGAAAGCATAATAAGAAAATTGTCGTGGTGTATATCAGTAAATATCAATGAAAATTGGTTTGAGGGAATAAAGAAAATTGCACTATCATTCAGGATATGCTGCAAGCCAGAAGGTCGCGGATTCTATTCCCAGGGGAGCCATTGGATTTTTAATTGACTCAATCCTTCGAGCCTCACTATGGTTCTGGGGTCGATTCAGTGTCTAATAGAAATGAATACCAGGAATTTTCATGTGGGTAAAGGGCGGACTGCTCGAAAAGCTGACAAACTCACCACCATTTGTGAGCCGATTGTCTACAAAATCTGGGAGCCTCGACGTCTCTCAGCCCTGTGGGCCTCCAAGGCCTGTTACATGGATAGTTTTACCTTTTGCCTTTATCATTCAGAATGATGTAGCCCATACTTCCAAATCCTTTCTAACTCATTCTTCTGTAATTCTACCGTCCTGCAATGTGTAGTCCCGATACTAAAAGCATAGTTAAAAACCGACAAATGCACAAACACAAAGGTTCGTACTTCTCAAATATAAGTCAGAAGCGATGCCACTTGAGATAACCTGCTCCCAAGAGGAACTGCGTTCTTTAGTTAGTTCATTCATAAGATAGAAGCAAGATGATGTTTTATAAAACAACAATACTCTTACGAAAAATCTGTCTTCTGGGATAAAACTCCGTGTAGTTCGTTGGAAGTCAACACAACTTCAGGAGGAACATGTGGCCTCCATCTTCAGTGTCGAAGAAGAAGCCAATCAGAAACCAGCATTTTTCGCTTAGTGGGGGGGTGGAGTTCAGCTGGGTCCACTCGGCACGGCGGCCACTGATTGGCCTATTGTACCTGCCCCGAGTGATTATGATGCTGGAGAATTTGGTGCACTGAAGATTGGCAGGGGAAACCGAAGTACTCGGAAAAAACCCGCCCCAGCGCTACTTTGTCCACGACAAATCCCACTTGACCATACCCGGGATCGAGCCCGGGCTTCAGCGGTGGGAAGCCAGCGACTAGGCTGGGCCAGAAACCAGCATGTTGCAGGTACAAATTCTAAAAATCTTACAAAAATACCGATGCTTTTATGAATTTTGAATAAATTTGCAGACTGTTAAAGAAGATAGTGAGCCAAACTTTCACCCTTTAGTGTGAAAAAGAAGTCTGCGTGACCTTGAACCGCTGCTCATTTTTATACTGATTTCCTAACCGTGGGGAATGGTTACAGGCCAAGGTCCACCTGCAGATGCGACAGCGACTTCTAAACCCATGTGCGTTCATGCACGATATCTTAATTGAGAACAGCAAAGAAGGAAGTGAAACGATATATAATTTGCCTTTCTGTAGAAAGTGGAAGTTGCATGATTTTGCTTTCGTGTCATGAAAATTACGACTATGAAGTAGTTGACACAGAGAGGAAGAGACATTAAGAAAGAGACAGGGAGAGCTGTCCTGTCTGCTGTGTTGCTATGTAAACATTCCCAGTTATTTGCATCAATGTATTGTAACGTGTATAGGCAGGCAACAGCACGATCAACACCTTCTCGCTTAAGGTCACTCAACAATAGGACAAATGTTTATAGTTCGTTGTTAGGCAACAGTCATCGAGCCAAAGGACTGGCGATATAGTTATTGCTTGAATTTCTTTTTTGTTTGATCTGCGCTACGCAACAATACATTTGTGTTTTCTATGCGCGATCCGTGCCGAGAGGAAATGAGAGAATACGCGAATGGGAATTGACCTCACTTCAGTTCCGAAGTTCCAAGGGAACAGCAATGTGGCCAGAAGAAGAATTAGAAGACTTAGTGTGTGACGTTCCATGTGCTGTAGTTACAATAAACTTGGGAGTGTAAGAACTAATTATAGTTACGACTAGTGAAGATCCAATAAACCGATTTAGCAATCCAAACCAGCGTGTTAGTCACTGGTACACGTGACAGCATTTTCTATTAAAATAACTTGGTAGGAAGGAATACTTCTAACCTAACTTTTTAGCTTGCAATATGCGAGCGGAACTGTAGAGACCCACCGCGTCAGTTTCAGTGTGCGAAGCGGAATCCCAGTACTCGTATGAAACGGTTCGATCTCAAGAGCAGTAAAACCGTTTTCCTTTACTCTATATCCGTTAAGTCCACAATATTCGGCGAAATTGGAGGGATTCTTCTTCAGGTCTATCGAATACTTTCATATTAAAAGAGAAGATGGTTGGAGGAGACAGAGGGGGAGAGAGAGAGAGAGAAGATGGTTGGGAGAAGGGCTTACAGAAAAGCGTGGCAGGTGGGGGAAGAATAACAGACAAGAAGGAAAGAAAGATAAAGATGAGATGGAAATATAGGAAATGGGAAAGTGCGACAGAAATAAACATAACACGGAGATGCAAACGGTTAACTCCAGGGATATTTCATTTTGTGTGCAACATTAACTGAAGGATATATTCCACTACTGGCTTACTTAGACGTATAAAGCTGGAAAGAAGGAAACAGACTGAGAAGGACGTAAAGGGAATTTCAACAGTTTAAAATTAACTGTACATAGATTCGTGCATACATTACAACACAACAGCTCGTTAATTGAGACAGTTATTTTGAAGATGTATTCACAAGTCTCCGTTTCGAAAACTTTGAAATGAAGTTCAGAACGGATTTTCGCTTTGTAGCTCGACCAAAATGAACATATATTTACAGTGAAATTGAAGGCACAAGGAGACGAGCTTGTTCAATGAACATGAAAGATGAATATAAGCAAAAATTTCACAAACCTGTGTGAATCGAAAGCACAGTGAAGAGGCAACTTCTGCTCCGCCTCGTGTGCCACGTATATCATACAGAACTACTGATTGGGGTTTTATAAAACTGATATTTGCGCCGTGCCAATTTTTTAAGAAAAATTTAAATTTGGCTTTTATCAGTGAATTGAAATCCCTATTTTACTTGAAACTGAACGAATTCATTCTATTTTTTCATAAAGAGCTCGTCAGAAAATACTGTGTCCTATCTGAAAACAGGCCTCATTAGGATACGTACACTGGATTTTTTTTTTTATATTTTGAATATTATTCACAGTGCTTACCCCCTCTGTCTTTCATACTTTGCAACTCCAAACTGATAATTATTGGCGATAAGTTAGAATTGATTAGTTCCAGGAAGGATTTGTTAGCTTTCTGTTTGCATGCTTGTTTTCGAGTCCAGTTTAATATCTTCCACAGTATTTTCTCCAGAGAAATAATGTGAGCCGTGGTGCCAGTTAGTACTATTATAATCACCAAACAACCCTTTAATTACTCGTTAATTTATTTCAGGCTCTCTTATTCCAATACAAGCTAAATCAGTGTGTTCATTAAAGAAATGTATTGTTTAATGTCCTCATGTAAAATTCAAGCATGTATAGTGAGAAGGCAAAATGGTCTAAAAGTCGTTCCTAGGCAATGGCACAGTAAACATGCTGCTACGTCATCAAATAAGTGAGCCTTTGATAGGCACCGCGGTGTTTTCTATATACCTGACCAGAGGCTACATAACGAGAACCAACAGGCCAGACGCAACACCAGCGCCACGGGCACCGCAGAAAAGCTTTGCGGACCCCGTGCAGTAGCATCTGCCACAACAGGAAATTCAGAGATCAGGTCTCTCAGTACAGGTTCCCAGTTCGACTAAGAGTGACAAGTTAAAAATTGTCTCTGTATTGCAACAGATAATGACAGAGCTCAGTGAAGCCGTGTCAGAGAAAGACAAAATAATTATCGTTACAAAAATGGTACTTAATGAAACAAAATGGCTGCTATAGTTCGTAGGCCGTTCAAATTCATGGTTTGGAGGCGGCGCTATAAGTTCAGTGAATAGCTTCAAGACTTAATATAGACGTGACTCTGCTCTCAGAGACTTCTTCATTCCAAATTATTACTTTCATCGGACTGGCCGCTTCCCGGGAAGAAACGCATTTCCCATAATCATGTAGACCTATGTTATATGCTCGATATGTACACTTGACAAAGGCGAAGCCTATTCATAAGAGACAAACCCACCCTCTCGTCAGAGAAGATGCCACATAAATAATGTGACTGCAAGGGTTCAGTTACAAAGGAAAATCTCTGGTCGTTAGCCTCAAAGGGCTTGGCGTCAAGACGAAATTATTTACGGTAAACCGCTAGTCGTAAAGTAACTCTGACTCTGACTCTGACTCTGACTCTGACTCTGAGTCTGACTATCTAGTCGCTAACATGTGTCTGTCTATCTGTATATATATATATATGTCTGTGTGTGTGTGTATGTGTGTGTATTAGGTACGTGTAACTACGTGAATTTTATTGTGCTTAAATGTTATCGCATTTATTTATTGTTAATATAATGGCTCTTTATTTGAGCCTTATCCATTGTCTAATCCTTACATATAAGAAAGATTCTAAGGCTCATTCGTCTGTCGTTATGTATTATATTTTATGAAAGGGACCAGATCGATGAACTGGTGTAGCATAACGTAAGCATGAATGTTAATGGGATGCTGTAATTCCGTTTTGAAAAGGAAATACGAAGAATAAAGAAGTAAATATAAAATTAAGCCACAAAATATAATAAATACAGTTCTACTTATTTTAAACCTTGCCTGGAATAGAAACGGTAAGGGGAGGAAAATATTTGTAAATATGCAGGATATCTTTCGAAACTTATTTTATATCAGAAGTTAGTGAAGAAATTCCTTTTCTGACAGTAGATTTCTGCTTTGTGAAGAAGTCTATATTCGATAGTTATATAAAGAAATAAGAAAAGTAGTGTAGATTTTAATTACGTGCTCTGAGGTTGCGTCAGTGAGCAAACTGCTGATGTAGAAGTAAGTAAAGCAATTAGAAAATAGGATTGGCCTTCCAAATACTCTAAAAAGTTCATCTTTCGCAGACAAGGGAGAGAGATAGAGAGAGGGAAGGAAAGAAACCCAACTAAAGCTGAAGAGTTGAATCAGAGAAGTTTTGAGCAACCTTGCGAGTTCTGGTCTGGCCTCTCAGCATTCCTGTAATTGAACTGAAAGTGGATGGAGCCAAACCAAGAGTCTAGACTTTAGGTGCTGTAACAACAGGCGAGATACCTAAGTTTGCACTTTACTTCAATCGTGTGACCCCGTGCCGCAGATAACGTGTGCAAAGTTCGCTTCCTGAGTGTGACTCTAATTTTGCAACTGGAATAGGAAGAGTTAATATAATTAGTAAGCTGAGAAGGACACTTTGTGCACCGTGGAAGTTCTATCTTCCCATACGTAACTACGCTTCTCGTGTGTATACAATTCCATAGAAAGGATAGAATATGGTTTTAATTGCAATTGCGCAAATATTTACCTGGTGGGTTTCAACGAGTCAGACGAATTTTTGCATTAATATTAAATTAGCGGTTTACAGAAATTTGTTTTCTCTGTGAATTGCAAACAAAAGGCGTACACAGACGCAGTATTAACTAATGAAAACTGAAAATGTCACAACTATGAAAGCGAGGGTAATTCGGTTCATGCTGAAAAACACAATAGAAACCTTAATATTGTATAATCCACAACAACATGTAAGGCATAACTCATAAACGTCTTATATAATTCGCTCAATGGACACAACTGTGGGTTATCAAAAAGAAAGTTTTTTTTCCAAATATTATTAAAAAATTGAGGAATTTCTGGTAACTGCGGCACATAGATCTTCACATTAAGGGCCTACAAAGTTACTGAACCCTTTGGATGTTTCAGTCAAATTCGTAGTGAGATGACATTCTAAAAAAAAAAAAAGTATAAGAATTATATATCGTAAATTAAATTCTGAAGTATGTCGATATTTAAACATGAAGTACATTGTTTTATAGTAACTGGAAATAAACTTATAAAAGGTCTATAATTTTCTTTCTACTTTAAAAAAGAGCAAAAATGAATATACATGTAATTCTGTATTGTACGCGGTAACGTAGTTGGTTGAGGGACTATGCTACAAGCCGGAAGGTCGCGGGTTCAAGTTCCGATGAGGTCATTGGATTTTTTTCCTATTGCCCTAATCCTTCCAGCCGCTCTATGGCCCTGGGGTTCACTCAGCCTCTAACAGAAATGAGTACCAGAAATTAATTAAACAATTTTCCTGGGGAGTAAAGGGCCGCCGGCGCGTAAGGCTGACAACCTTACCGCCATCTTTGAGCCGATTATCTAGATAATATGGGACCCTCAACGTCTCATAACCCTATGGGCCTTCACGGCCTGTTACAGGGATAGCTTTACTTTATTTAATTTATTCATACGCGAAGAAACGCAGGAAGTCTGGATCAGGTTGACGTATATTTATTTTCTTTCCAGTCGCAACGAATTAGCTGTTCGTGGAGGCGACCTACTGAACGGTGTTATATGTAGAGTCACGATCTAGGGGTTGTGCGTGACTTATGGACGGGTTTTGGATTGGATGATTGGATTTAATAATACCTTATACACTCAACTAACTACAATTAATTATACCGGTTTGCTTTTTCCACATTTTACAATTCATTGTTACATACACTACCGTCCATAGTCTATTGCACTCCCCTCTAGTCGTATCCTGGCAACGGATTCATAACAGTCTCACTGTAACTAGAAATCACATACGAAGTTTCCTTTTCACGGCCTAATTCCTCTCTTGTCACATCTTCTCAATTACTTTCCAACTGCAAATTCCGGAGACTCGACTCAGTTTTCATCTAGGTGCGTGAGATCCTTGTTGTATAGCCTCGTGGCGGGCCCCACAGAAAACATTGCTTCCTCTATTATTGCGTGTTGTTTAAGTACTGAAGAGATATGTTTACGGCAAAGCGTTTCTGTACTCATTGGTTAGGATGCTGGGTGCAGTCCAAATACCGTCTACATGCGATGGCGTATAGAAAATCGCTGCTACCCCAGGAACAGTTCTCTTCAGGCAGTCCAGTCTGTAGACAGTCACTTTTCTATTGACACTGGACATCCTCAAATTCTTGCCCTGTTGTCATATTATTACCCAATTTTCTATGCCACTTGTCTCCAGCAATCAAATCTAAATGTTCTTTCTATCTCTTATATACGCTTAGTCACCTCTTAAGCTAAATTAGCGGCCATAAATTTTCGTATAAATTTCAGTGATTTTTTTATACTGATGTCTATGTCAAGGATCAATGAAGTTCTCATTTCTGCATTTTCTAGTCCTTGATTATCTGCTTTCCTGTGTCATCTCGCTACGTCATTCTAAATTGATATACTTGTATATACACAAACACACAACAATGCATCTTTACAGGTTATTGCTTAAATCACCACTGAGTCCATGCTTTCATGTAAATTCAACAATGTATTTCGGACACACAGGGTCATCATTAGGTGTATGTGATCACTCATGTGAATTGTTGTACTGTAATATAATATCATGTAGCCGGTCACGGTAGCCGAGCGGTCTAAGGCGTACACTGTCTTCGCTCGCTCGGAAGCCGCGATCACGGGTTCGAATCCCGCTCAGGACATGGATGTTTAGTTTGTGTGTGTGCGTTTTTGTGTGTTTGTGTACAGGTAGAGGCCCTGCGACGAGCTGATCACCCGCGCAAGGAGTCCTACCGAATGTATCTAGGAAAACCGAAGTGAACGGAGAAGTTCATGGAGGTAGGAGTAGGCCAAGGAAAAGAAAAAAATATGTATAGTATCATGCAGCCCGTAAGGGCTAAGTCCGAAGAGTTTGAAAAATTTACTCTGTGTGTGTGTGTGCGTGTGCATCAATATATTGCCCGAATATACCACATACGCACTCTTATAAATTTTCATGAAAAATTGAGAACTCTTAATCTTGTTTTTTGGGTGTTTTATGAAAACGCGATAAGAATTCCTTTTAATTCTGTTCTTTCGTTATTACATCGTTTGGTTGTTGACCATGTTACCGAAGTTTCGGATGCACAATCTGCTTTCATCTTTAGGGTCGAAGCATTGACCTGAAAACTGAAGCAGCATAAAGCTCAGAAACGGCAGGAAATATAGCTCGAAACCACAAGCTGTAATAACACTAAACATGAAGGAATTATGTACTTTCGAAACGTCGATAACTACGCTCACAAGAACACTGTGTATTAACACAAGTACAGAATTAACATGAAAAACTAAATACCGCGGGAGCCTAAATCAGTAAATAGTAAGAACTCTTACATGCAGCAGGTGGAAGAGATTTATATTTGAAGATATGTAAAATGTGGTGGGCGTGTAAAACTTATATAGAGATCGTTACTTCATAAAACTCCAGCTTAAGCTAATACTGCAGTTTTTTTAATGTCCACTGATTTAAAGCCGGGTGTATTTTAAATGTATTTTAACCATGCAGCAACTGAAGTAACTCTGTCTAGTTACAAAATACGAGACTGTCTTGGCTTGGACGTGTAGAGCAAATCCTACCAATAGAGCAGTTAAAGGCCCATACTCATAGAAACCATTAAGTACCAGACCAATGGGCAGACCGGAAACACGATGGGAGGATGACATTAAAGCTGACATTCAGAAGATGAAAGTACCAAATTAGAAGGTAACAGTTCAGGACAGGACCAAGCGGAAAGGTGTGATTGAGAAGACCAAAACTCTAACTGAGTTGTAGTGTCAAAATAGAAGTTATACAGTATATAGTAGGTTGGTTATTAACCAACCACTACTGCGGTAGTCGGCAAAGTGGCGGTAGAACTTACACTGAAAGCGGCAGAATGCAAAATACGAAGCTAGCTCCTATGTCCGGTATATGAATATACAAGTGTACATGAACATTCTCAGCCATGATTAGGAATAGTAAAAAACAATCTGTGCGTTCTAGGGAAGCTATGACTGGTTCAGTGGTTGTTCCATGAAGATTACAAAAGAAAACAATTTTGTTTCAAAAATTGGAATTCTTATAATCTGCTAGGCAAGTAGATGTGATGATCTCTTTGAAACTTGCAATAAACGGTGAAAGATCAATTAATCGCAACAAGACGTTATAAACAGGGTATATGAAAACTAATTACATAAAGAGAACCTAGTTGTAGTAGTTTATAGTTTATTTGACGACATCGTCAATAAGTGAGACTATGCAGGCAATGACTGAAAGTTGAGGACAAATTTTGGGCCTGATTTCCACATATCAATAGAAGAAAGAAAGTTCCATACGAACTTCTGTCCGGAAACATTAATTTATAAGCTATAGCTGAAGACTTCATTTAAAATAAATGCTAAAAGTATTCTGCGTGAGGCTCTGTGCACGCCTCAAACGTCTCATCATGGACTGCCGCATCCGTTCAAAGATACTGGGGCAGTTTCGGAATAATATTTGCTGATGACACTAAAATCATAATTTCTAGTGAAAATTTAGATTTCTGCATAAATTGAAGTTCTCTCTCAAATGAATGAATGTTTTTCTGCCAACAAGCTATTTCTGAATCTAGATAAAACAAATATAATACAATTTATAACAAAACACTCACCACAGGATCCACTAAACATTGGATATAATGATAAACTTATAGAAGGGACAGTGAAAAAAGGATTCTTTGGTTTACAAATTTGTAATAATTTAAACTGAAAAAAATCGATCATTTAGTTCCAAAGCTGGAGTTTTTTTTTTTGTGTAGTTAGACCTATGGTGCATATCAGCGACGCAGAAAATCTCAGATCAGTTTATTTGCTTACTTGCAATCTTTAATGGAGTATGGAATAACTTTGTGGGGTAAATCGCCTGACAGAAAAAATGTATTGACACTGTGAAAGGAAATTATTAGTATCATGATGGGTGTCAAATCCCGTAATTCTTGTAGAGATCTATTTAAGAGACTAGAGATCTTAACTCTTCCATGTGAATATATATGTTTATTAATAAACGTTATTACAAATAACAAACATTTACATACCAATGCAGAGGTACACAGTGTTAACACAAGACACAAAAGCTGTCTCCATAAACCAACTGCTAACCTCTCATGCTTTCAGATATAAATTTCCAGTAATCTGCTATATGATCTGAAAAGTCTTATAAATGAAAGAGCACGGTTTAAAATGGCACCAAAACGATTCTTAAAACACTCACTCAGTCTACTCTCTTGATGAATTCTTATTGTCTAAAAATAACTCATCCAATTACATTTAGTGTAAATAGTATAAGTTGACAGTATTTATGTTTATACGTGGATGTATTTTTTAATAGCTTTATGTCTAATCAATGTGTTTTCTTGGGTTTTCTTCTGTAAAAACTTCAATTGGAGTGTACACATATTTTTGTATTTATATGACAAATTCCACATCCAGAACTTTTGTCTTCTCGTCTGCTGTCCAAAAACATAAAAATTAGAATATGCAAAATTATAATTTTGCCTGTGGTTCTGTATGGGTGTGAAACATGGTCTCTGACATTAAGGTAGGAACATAGGCTGAGGGTGTTTGAACACATGGTGTTGAGGAGAATATTTGGACCGAAGAGAGATGAAGTGACAGGAGGTTGGAGAAAACTGCATAATTAGGAGCTTCATAACTTCTGCTCTTCTCCAAGTATAATGAGAATGATCAAGTCAAGGAGGATGAGGTGGGCAGGTCATGTAGCACGAATGGGGAGAGGAGGGAGGCATATAGGATGTGGGTGGGAAAGCCAGAAGGAAAGAGACCACGGGAAGACCAAGGCGTATGTGGGTGGACAATATTAAAATGGATCATAGAGAGATAGAATGGGGTAGTATGGATTGGATTTGTCTGGCTCAGGATAGGGACCAGTGGAGGGCTCTTGTGAACACGGTAATGAACCTTCGGGTTCCATAAAATGCTGGAAAATTCTTGAGTAGCTGAAGAATTGGCAGCTTCTCGAGAAGGGCTCAGCTCCATGAGTGAGTAAGTAAGTAAATAAGTAAGTAAGTAAGTAAATATTCCACATCCTACAGTCATTTTGACTATTCTGAATCCAGAGAATATAATGTAATGTAATTTAATATAATGGCATTTAATGTAGTCTGACAGGCATCCACAATTCGATGGTGAAATTCCTCTTCGTTGTTAACAGGAGCTGCATACACAAGGGATTTTAAGTGTTCCCACGTAAAATTCCAGAGGATTCAAATCTGGCGAGCGTGAAGCCGTGCAATGTGTCCTCCTGTACCTATCCATTGGTCATGACAGGTGTTACTGGGAACATCTCGCACAGCGCGGCTAAAATGTGCCGGACCACCATCATGAATTGTTATAGCTGAAACTCACAAATTAAATGTTTCCGGATACATTTGATATGAACATGTGAAGCGCATGCCCACAGTTTGTTCTCCTTCTTTCGTTTCTTTCTATAGAGACTCGAGCGGAAGGATGGTAGTTTGTGAACACTGTGGAAGGAAGCGGTCGTGGTTAAACGTAAGGTACTATCCTAGAATTTGCCTGAAAGAATTGGGGGAAAACAACAGTACCTAAGGATATTCGGCACCCAGCCTAAATTCGAGTCGGGCAACGCCCACATACGAGTCGGAAGCGACATCGCTGCAGCCAACTTCCCGGAAGCTACAATAATGTCCTCTCAACCATAAAGTCACACATACACAAATACACGTCTTTTGTATTCATACTAAAGTCAGTGATGAAACAAGAAGTTCTAGGAAGAACCAATAGGCTATTTCCTTTCGCACTAAAAGGACCGCACACAGGACGAAGCCTTTTATGTTGCGACGGGAACATCTATACAGAGTTGTTAGAGAGAAACGACATGGGGACACACAGATCCACAGACTCTCTTTCGACAAGACACGGGCGCATAGAGAATGAGGCGTCCAGCAATCTTCTGTTGGTGCATTTATTCGTTGATGCCTGAATATTTTATCGAACTGTTGCTTAGCAATCTTAAGAGGAATATATTTTACCGAGGCGTTGCCTAACAACGGCAGGATGGATACACATATAGACACACACATATATGAAGTACGCCATTGAGACTGCCTCAATTGCCCTGATATACGCACCAAGGTTCATAAAGATTTGTTAAGGCATTCAAAAGTTGATAGGATGTGATACGCAAACACACAGACAGGATGCAGATCGCATAAGCCTACGTCAGGAAAGCAGGCTGCAAACAGGCATGTATTCAAAATCGCCTTTCTCAGTACGAAGGAAGCGTTAGACGTTGATGCCTGTATGCATATAGCGTTGCAATATGCTATTACTCGTAGGTGTTAAACAATTATCACACTGCCGTTTTGAAATAATATTAATAACATCTTATGTCAAGAGTACATAACCTCCACAGCATTGTACACGTATATAGAGCTCTAATCAACTGATAGCCGAAAGTTCTCGAGGAATAGTGACCTGTAACCTCTTGCAATAGTCAACCGTCTTCTTTCTAGATCCACTAAACATACACCGCTCTTTTCATTATTCTCTTTTCCCCTTTACACGCTCTTTGCTCCATTTATTCTCTGTCATCACGGAACATTGATTTTTATCTACCACAATTCTTCACCTCATTAAATCACACAAGTAAGTTCTACTTTCCTTTCTTTCGAAAGGAATCGCTTTTCTCTTCAAAGGAGTGGCCATGTTTTACAAGAGTTTTGGAATGAACACCTGTGAGACACTTTAGACAATGATTTGCCTGAATCTTTGTTGAGTTACTCTTGTGGGTTGTCTTTACTTGTGAATTGAGCTCCAGAAATTCAAAAGATGTAATCTCCGAGCACATACCCTTTAATTCGGTGTTTAAAGGACGGTTCATTGGATATGTCATTTAAACTTAAGCGAGTTGGTGGCTCGTTGCAGAGGCTCATGTCCGTTTTACAATCTAAACTTCAACGCATGTTGCCTCCGCCTCGACAGACACCTATTGCATTATAAAGGTATCAGAGAGAAATTGTATATTGAAGCGGTAAATTAATATAGTTCCGCGTGCTTTATTACTAGTATATCAATTTATTTGTGTAACATGAATAGAAATGTTCATATTTTCAACTTTTCTTCTCTCCCAAATTCCAGATGAAGCAAAAACGCTTTCGCTTTTATTTTCTGTTCCTCTGTTCATGTATTGATTTAATTTTGCATGTCGTTTTTCACTTTTCTCCATTCTTTTTACGTCCTCTTATCATGTAAACCCCGCAGCACACGGAAATTCGACAGGACAGTGTTACCTTATAAATCACCGACGTTCGTAGCAGACCATGCGACACATTTTGGTCTTCATGTGCATAGTACTGGGTTATATAAGAGAAATAGACATTTTCAACGTTTTATAAAACCAAAGTATCATTGATACAGTCAAAATACTTACACGTGTTTTTATAGTATATGTCTTAAATTTGTATGACTAAGTTACAAATGTAGGACCGCGCCATAGCTCAAGCGGTTAATCGCTGGCTTCCCACCGCGGCGGCCCGGGTTCGATCCCGGGTCTGGTCAAGTGGGATTTGTGGTGGACAAGGTGACGCTGGGGCGGGTTTTCTCTGAGTACTTCGGTTTCCCCTGCCAATCTTCATTCCACCAATTGCTCCACAATCACCCTCGCCTATCATCTGGGGCTGGTACAATAGGCCAGAAGTGGCCGCAGTACAAGGGACTTAGTCCCACCCCACTAGCAAAAAAAAAAAAAGTTACAAATGTTCTTTGTGTGCGCCTTTTGTCACACGACTTCAGGAAGTGGAGGAATAAAAGCTCTGTCTTTGATACATCCCCACAAGAAAAAATCACAAGGCCTTATATCGGAATTCTTGGTGGCCAAAGTGTCAGTGCCATGTTCTGGTCCGTTGAGCGGTGTTTCGTGCTAATTGGATTATCGTATTGATTTCCGTCATGTGACAGAACGCTCACACACAGAACATTTGTAACTTAGTCATACAAACTTAAAGGCATATAATAAAAACAATGTAAGTATTTTTGTTATATTAATAATACTTTGGTTTATATAAAACGTTGAAAGTGTCTCTTTCCTTTATAGTAACCCATTATTGTGTTGTTTTATGCGGGTCCTTGATATACTCGTACCACAGACAGCAATGTGTGTTGCTGTTGCCTTGCCAAGCTGCTCGGAAACTGATACTGGCCTAAGCTTTTGAAGTGACAGTGAGTCTTTGGTTATTTAAGAGCCTGTGGATTTTTTTTCCAAACTCTATACAAAATATCTCATTATTAAATGTCATGTTTTACAATATGATTTTTGGACATCAAAATAAGTAAAGAAGTTCCCTTTAGTATGTATCCTTAGAAACTTCATTAAAAATATTATAATCATTAGGAGCCGTGAGCTCATCCCGTTATATTCTAAAACACACATTTCGAGAATATTTTCTTCATGTCACATTATGATTGTAGAGATTCTTTCGGTGCTGAATTTTGTTTTAATATTTTTACTTCGAATACATAAAAATTGTAAAGTAGACAAATAAAAACTAATATATATTACACTTCGAGTCAGTCTAAGCAGACCGACCGAGCGACCACCGCTTGTCGGCGAAGTTAATGCCAATTTCAGGGGACAGAGAGTGTCGGGCGCGTGGTCAGCGCAACGAATCCCCACGGCCGTTAATTTTGGTTTTCTAGGCCGGAACAGCTAATTATCCATTCAAGTAGCTCCTCAATTATCCTCACGTGGCTGAGTGGACCCCGTCCCACACCCACTAGTTCTCAGAAAATCTGGTAGCGCCGGGGATGGAAAGCGAGACATCTGGATCTGTAACCAGGGACTCTAACCACTAGACCACAGAGGCGGGCGGTATAGTTCGCTTGCTGACTAAAGTCACGGAGTTTCTTTTGTTTTTTGTTTTCCTGTCTAAGCAATTAAAATTTTAGACGGCAGATTACGTACAGATCCAGCTTTGAAAGTGCCTGTCTATTCATTCATTAATGGATATTAATCTCGTGCTACGAGAATATAACGGAAATGCTGTTGATGCTGTAAGGTGTCTACTTTATTTGCTGCTGTTTTCCGACTCCGAGGCACGCGGGAAAATTTCACAGATTGCGACAGGATGTTGACATTCCACATTGTGCATGTAACATATAGATGGAAGAGCTGATCCCCGAGATGTTGTGTGGCTCGTGTGTCCCATATCTATACACCGTACGTTACAAGAGCAGCAGTTGTGTACTTGTCACATTCTGTGCAAGAGTTAGTACCACACGTGGCATCTGCAAGACATGCGTTCTGTCGTGGAGTTTGCAATCATACGTTTACAGCAAAGGTTTCATTCTAGGAGGATTTGTGTTTACCTGACAGTAGGATCATGAAAATTCGCAACGAATATATGTGGTCTGATGAAATTCCGCGTCCTACCTGTATTCTATATCACAATTAGTACGAGCATTTTTCTATCAATAAGAGTTCTGCAATTTTAGTGGCAGCCTCGTAGGTCCACACATTTTACAAACACGAGTTACTGGCTGCTGTTACCTTCATTTTCTTCGAACATAATTAAGTGGAATGTTGGAAGATATATCTGAAATATTCGTCTTCATATGTCACATGACGCTGCTCCACCATCTTACAGTTGTGAAATGCTTCAATGGCTCTTATAAATTTATCTTGGGCGTTGGATTGATCGCGTAAGTGAAGCTCAGTTTTCCTGTCCTGCGTGCTCACTTAATTTCAATCCGCTTGAATTTCTATTTTGCGGAGGTATTTTGAAAGCAAGGTATATGCCAATACAGACGATACTGAGAGAAATTTTGCATTGTATTCAACAATTTTGCAAGTGAAATAAATAATACAACCTAAATCTTCAAAAGTCTCTTTATTTTTCACACAGAGTTGAATTGCATGTCCGTCAATATGGAGGCCATTTTGAGCAAAAATTTTACGTATGTACAAGTACGAATGATATTAATGCATTTTCTTGTTTATTTTCTTCTTATACACAACCTGTCAAGAGTCGGTATAGTAACTGACTGCTGGTTGGAAGACCTAGCGGTCGGAGTTCGAGTCTGGGTAGAGTCAAGAAATGTTTCTTCTTCACGTCGTCCGAACCGGTTCTGGGGCACACCCAGCCTCCTATCGAATGGGTACTGGGCTCACTTTCCTCGGGGGTAAAGCCGCCGGGTCGTGAAAGTGGTCACTTTCCTCCAACTAGTGTCGAGGTCAAGAAAATGTGGATCTATAAATTCATTCCTCCATACGCGTTCATGACATATTGTTTAATTAGCTAAGCACAGGGACAAATTAACCTTTTACACAAACTGTCAAATTTTTGGAGTGTTTAACGTGTGAGCATGGACGTTGAAATTTTAGTGGTGTAATTTTTAAAGGGACTCTCTCGCGCCTCATATTCATAAAAGTTTTAACTTGTTTCGCTCTTCACAAATCACCCCGTAAAATATGAAATATATTAATGAGACATTTGTGTAATGAAAACACGTAAGTTTGGAAAATATTTCGTCTTGCCAATTAGTTTACTCTCTTTTGAGTTTTTCAATTTGAAAATTAACAATTTTCAGGTTTTTATGAGCTAAGATTTGTCAGAGTTACGTTTTAATCTATATGTCTTCAGGAATATCTCGCTGCCCACATAACCAATTCGTCGACCTCCCCCCCCCCAAAAAAAAATTGGGGTTCGTGCAACGCTTTGGAATCCACTCCACTACCGAATTCCTATATCAGTTGATATGATAATTCATCCATAGATTTTTGACAATCAAGCGAAAATTTGGAAGCAAGGGAGTCCCGTGTTTTTTAAAACTACTCTCCGGATATGCTCCTAGAGAGACTGAAGGAAACAAAACAGAATATTTATCTGGATATCCTGTAATATGCTCGAAATATAAACCGGAGGCTTCTCCGTCGAAATGACACAAGTATTGCTAATTTCTGGACGTTGTATGCGCGTCTACGTTTTGAAAAAAGTGCAAAAATAGAAATCGACCCATTCTATATTCGTTGCACTATGTTCGTCGTCGTTTTTATAGCAAGTGTCACGTAACTTCGAACAAGGCCAAGAGTAACCTTGAATGCGCAGAAGAAACATTTCAGACAAGGGGGTGGGTTCGAGGGTGTGAGAAGTGACAGGCGGCCAGTTGTTTGCGCATTATTCGAATATCCGCTAACATCAAAAACATTTCTGGAACTGCTTTAAATCTAATTTAATTGTGCTCTTATCAAGAGTTTATCTTCTGAGCTATAACTCAGAAACCTGTTGAAAGTCGGCCGAAGTTTCGGAGGAACATCTAATCTCCATCTTCGCAAAGTAAGCCAAGTAAGGAACCATCACGACCGCTATTTGCTACCTTCTTCATGTTGTTCTGGCTTTGCTTATTCTTCGACCCTGAAGATGGAAGTGATATGTTCTTTCTAAACGTCAGTTGAATTTCAACGGACAACACTGCAGTATAATCCAGAAGCTGTAAGTCTTCATAACAACATCTGTGAGGACCTCAAATCATATATTCAATTTTTATATTTTGCTTAAAGATTTATATTGTTTTACAGAGTAGTATACCGTATATTCATGTAGAGAGAAGTAACTCTTCGCCATTGTAACTGCAAGTAAGTAAATTAGTGTTCCTTATAAATGAGAAGGTGTAAAATATAGATGAGACAATACTTGCTTTAAGAGAGTTCCCACGATAATAAACTATGACAGTTATGTTCAAGAAAATACAAGTAGCTGAGAATTGCAATCAGTATGTGGTAAAATACATTTCTAACATTCATCTGACCCTTATTCGTCATTAGCCATTTTATTTGTTCTTACTCATGGCGTTGCCTACTAAAATGATCATTTTAACGTCCTGAAAGTGGAATCTGTATGGCCGATTCACTTATAAATAAGTGAAAATTTCCGCATTTTTCATATTTTCAAATACCATTTTACATTTTCAGAACAGTACCAAAAGCTTGGGTGTATAGAATGCACCCTTTGTAACCTCGTTCAAGCCTGCACACAGGACAAAGAGTATAATGACTTACATTGTCGATATGAATTGTCGACATTATTTCTACCCATTTCTTCACAGAATTCTTTTCGTTGAAGTTTCCCAGGCGTGACATTTAACTGTGAACCTTGTATATAACGCTCAGCCTCATGTTTCAACATTTTATTATGTATTGCTTTAATGGAACTACAAAACATAGAACAAAGTGTAATGATTTTGTTTCTGGAGAAAACGATTGTTCGTCCCAGACACAGTAGTGTAAACATTGTTTCTCATATCAAATCCAGTATTGACGAAATTACAGTATTTCTTCAGACCTCAACTTTTAAATGAATGTAGCTAAAACAAGGTTTTTCTGAGGACAGTTATAGATCCTGGGTTTTTCTTTTATCTGAGCTCTGCATGCTACGTGCTTCATGCCCGTTTCTTGCTTCATATATTCTTCAAACCCTTTCATTCTAATTAATTTTATTCGATTAACTTTTGTAGCAATTCGTAGTATGAAAGATGCATTTGACTCTGAAGCGATATTAAAATTATACAAATTGATGGAAGGACGATAAGTTATTAATATATTCTGATCTGAATTATTTATCATCATAAAAAACGAGAAAATTATGCCATGACAATTCTCATCCCTTCACTCATTGTGCATTCTGATTACTTTATTCTCTTGATTCATGAATAAACATGAACGTGACCAGTTCTTTTGTATGTACCAAATTGTTGCTGATTATCTTGCTAAGAACTGATGAAGATACATGAGTCTAATTATTCAGATCTCCATAAAAATGAACCTAAATTTGGAACATATTTTTGAAAATAAAACAATGAAATAACTGAAAGTGATACTGCAGGTTGTAAGTCAAAATGCACTGGATCACGGAAAAGTTATCATTTACAAATTTAAAAACATGTGAATTTCTCCTCTCAGAAATTTACAGACTAACGGATCTATTTGGGGAGGGGGGCTTTTTTCCGTGTAAATTGCTGTGTTCGCTTTGAGCAAGGAGGAAATACTGAGATTAAGGAACAGCTGAACAAAGAACAGGAAAAATCTCCAATTATCTCACATCTCAGTTGTCAGTATTTTGTTTTGTATGTTTCAATGTGTTCGAATGGGTTAAAGCAAAATTTTTAAATATATAAATCTGAAAAGAATCTTGTACGAGTATAACACAAATGTGAAGAATAAAACTATTATGAACAAGTTAACCATTTATCTTTAATGCAATGTGTATTAAGTTGCATTATTGTAGTCGCTGTATTATTATCAAATCTTATATTATTACTGAGGCGTAATTATCATCAGCATATATTACAAGAACGGGAATTTACATAAATTAATTATACAGAGAGGCTTTTTAGTAATTTGACGAGTCCACGGCTCTGTGCTTCACGCTTTACCCTCGGGGAAAGAGCCCCCAGTACCCATTAAATAGGAGGTTGGGTGGGGCCCAGAGACGGCCTGGACGACGTCGAGAAGAGAAGATTCTTTACTCCACCGCGACTCGAAATGCAACGCTTCGGTCGTAGCCAGTCGCTATACTGACTAAGCTATCCCGGCCTTTCATAGTTTGTACGCTTAAGAAAATAATACTATGGAGATTAAATGAAGGAAAATGAGATGAGTGACTATGTATTTTTTATTGCTAGTGGGGTGATACTAAGTCCCTTGTACTGCGGCCAGTTCTGGCCTATAGTATCAGCCCCAGATGATAGGCGAGGATGATTGTGGAGCAATTAGCGGAATGAATATTGGCAGGGGAAACCGAAGAACTCGGAGAAAATCTGCCCCAGCGCCACTTTGTCCACCACAAATCCCACTTGACCAGACCCGGAATCGAACCCGGCCCACCGCGGTGGGAAGCCAGCGACTACCCGCTTGAGCTATGGCGCGGCCTGTGTGACTATGTAACACGCATGAGACAGATGAAATATGCATATAAAATTTTAGTTCTACAGTCTTAAGGGATAAGCAATTTGAGGGTCAGCGATATAGGTGGGAGGTCAATATTAAAATAACCTTATCTTGGAGAAATAAGATATGTGGGTTTTTGCCGTCTTAGTGTATACCAGGATAGGTTTCAGTGTCAGGTTGCAGTAAACATTTTAACGCAACTGCAGGTTCTATACATGACAGGTATGATAATTTCTTGATTACCTGAGGGACCCTTTGCTTCCCAATAATAACTGTGAACTTTAGCACGCTTAAAATTTCATGTAAATATTTTATTTCCAGTTCAATATTTGTGTATATTATTAGAACTACAATTGTACAAGAAATGTAACTACAGTACATGACAAAGTTTTATAAATAACTTGGACAAAATATAGTGACACACAGTAGCGTAATTGAGGCACTCTGCTGCAAGCCAGGAGGTCGCGGGTTCGATTCCCGATGAGGTCATTGAATTTATCAATTGACCTAATCCTTCTAGCCTCCCTATGTCCCTGGGGGCACTCAGTTTCTAATCGAAAGGAGTACCAGTAATATTCCTGGGGGTAAGGGAAGGCAGGCGAGTAAGGCTGACAACCTCAACTCCATCTGTGAGCGGATTGTCTAGAAAATGTGGGAGCCTCGACGTCTCACAACCCTATCGGCCTTCGCCGCCTGTTATAGGGGTAACTTTACTTTGTATAACGTAAAAGCGCTGCTCTAAAGGGAATAGGTGGTACAGGGGAAACAAACGTGTAGGGCTGTAAATGAATGCTCTTAACAGATTTACATGCAGACGTCCTGCAATCAGAGTAAGCAAGTTAAGGAACAATTAAATGTCACTTTTAATAGTGAATTTACTTCCCCCTCTCCTTCTCTCCTTCTGCTGCTATGTAATTCCGTATTACGCATTGTTCTTGATACATTTTCATTTTACCGATGTGTTTTAGTGAAATGTGTGTTTGCGGTCGGCGTGAATATGTTAGAAACCGCTTAGCTATATTTCGCTATCCCCTTCCTCCTACAGCTGGCCTTAACTACCCTAACCTCATCCCTTAAGAGCTAAAAGTTAAGCGCAGCTTTACCAACTGTTTACGCTTTTAGCTTGCATCTTTTTCTGTTTCGCAGTCTCAATACATTTGTGTATCTGTGGATATCAGTTCCCTGTTAAGAATATAAATCTTTGCAACGAGTTAAATTGAAACACGCGTTTGGTAGTCTACACCCCTCTCTTTATGTCCCCCACCACCATCATGTTCACACTTACCCAAATCGTACGCTACATTAACCGAACTTCAACTTTCGCAAAACGCAATATACTGCCTCATATTATTTACAAATATATTTATTGGAGATTACCATTTTTGTACCGTTCAACAAAGTGATGGCTAATAGAGATAGTGAGTTTAGAGACGGATAAGCTTCTCGCAGGTGTATAATATTTTCTGCACACATTTTCACGTGTAGTGAACTCTGACATCCAAGATGACCTACTGATGCCTTCCGTTTCCCTTTCTAATAATCTGCTGCTTGTTGTGCTGTACTATGTGTCATATCACGAGGGGTGGAGGCTTTTCTCATGGAGGTAAAACGGCCAGGACATGAAGCTGAGTAACCACCTACATTTAGTGCCAAAGTTACAATTTTTGGAGCTGTACTAGCACTTCCTATAGGTTTTCGTCGCCTAGTGCTTAACTAATTAAGCAAAGGGACAACTTTACCTAACCTTAGCAGTTCCTCACTGGGCATGACTCTGGGGGAAAGGCAACCATATTGTCGCTTACGTTGAAACAGCTACTTTATAGTTCAAAATTAATATAACTTAAATGACTGCAGTATTCGTCTGAGCGAATACTTCAACATTGTAAAGCATACAATTCTATCAGTATGCCAATATGACAGAACATTCTTTATAACAAGTCTCCAGATGTGATTATTCGCATTTATTTGTACACATATTTACATAAATAGTTTACAGTAGCAGTGTAAACAACAGGTCTTCGGAATTGACTCTTCTATTCAATGTTCGTAAAAATATTGATTGTTCCAACTAATTATATTGATATTATGTTGATCTGAACTTAATGCAATTTCTTCCTTACTATAGAGCGCCGAGCTTTATTCAGTAATGAAATATATGAAAAAAGAGCTCGAGTGTGACATAAGCACTTGATTAATGTGAACGGTTGACAATGTCAGTTCAACACAAGAATATATATTTTTATGTATCGGTGACTGCGTAGCAATTAAATAATTCATTAATAAGCGTACAAGCCCTTTCAATCTTTCCGTGGAGGACCGTATGCAGATAGGGGAACCTCATCAATCTGTAAAGATGGTACTAAAGGAGGTTTAAATCCATACTCAATACAAAGTGTCCTGAAGTGGTCAAAATGCTTGCTCTGTTGGAGGCCTCTTGCTTTTCCGCCAGGTCTTAGTGGAGGTGGTGTAAGAAAGACAGACTGAGGTTTTATGGACACTGGTACTCCGTAGCGCCCTCCATTGTACTGCAGAGCTTTCAAGATGACTGGCAAGGGTGTGTTGGTGGGGATATTTTGTGTGTGGTCGCGAAATTCATTCCTGTGAGGTTTACCAGTATGGATGTAGACCGGATGCACTTCTTTATAAGGGACGGTTACAACATGGGGGTAGGGAACAAGATGGGGTACAGGAACTCCTACTGGGTGAGGCACAGCGTACGGGACAGGTACCGGATGTGGGACAGCGTAGGGTTGAGGGTATGGCACTGGTCGGTCAACAGCTACAAGTTTCGTGATCTCGATGGGGACCGCATGGGGCACAGGAATGGGCTTCTCTATCACTTTTGTGTCATGTACTGGAACACGTTTCTCAACTTCTACCAACTTAATTTGTTCTATTGACTGAGGAGGTTGATTCAGTGGGACGAAAGTTGTGGGGGACAAAGTAGGTAAGTTTGCAGCCACAGGCAGAGAGACGATCTTCCCTTCGTTAAGAATGTGTACCGGGAATTGTGTCCTTACACTGGCCTCATTATATTCAGCGTTTATCTGATTTAATGCTTTGCCTATTTGGCTGCTAAGCCTCACTTGTTCCTGTCTCTCTTCTTCTAATAACTGGTGACTGTATTCTGACTGCAGTTGTTTTGAAACTTCGCTGGGATTTCTGTTATACTGTGGTTGACCCTTACTCCTTGGTCCTTGCTCGCTTCCCTGGGTGATTTGTACAATGTTGTCTGGTGTGGAAATTGTCTGATGACCATAGCCGGACTGTACTATTGCAGTATTTACTGTCTGCTCAACTTGCTGCTTAAGTTTTGTGGGTCCCAGATATTCGATTTCCTGTTGAACTCCAGCAGGTGCGTCGTAACCTATCTGCTGGCCAAGTAGCTGGTATGATACCTGGTTATTTTCTATGGGTGACCGGTGTTCTACTGGCTCATTAACTCTGAATGGTTGTTCGTACTTTAGTTCATGAATAATTTGGACAGGAACCTGAGGCTTCTGAACATCAGTTTCCATTTGTACAGATTTTTTACTGTGTTCTTCTTCTGTTTGTGTCTTTTCAGGCAATTTCTCTTGGAGAACTAGGTGCTCCTTGCCATAAAATTTTTGGATATATGACGTTTCCGCCGGTTGCTTGTCTGCGTCTTCTTGCTCTTGATAAATTTTCAAATTACTTGCAGAATTCTGATTGTATTGATATTTTTCTCTCGGCTTTTCAGCCTCTGTCCCCTCTTGATACCCTGCTATTGCTTGCAGTTGCCCATCCAGTTGCTTCTGAGTGTACTCCCGATGTCGTTCAAATGAATGTTCGTACGGAGCTTCATGCTGAACTCCCCCATGTAACTGTTCCTGCCTATTGTATCCCAAATGAACGAGTTTCTGTGTTTCATACAGTTGTGGGTTGTATCCGAGTAACACTTGATCAGTGGATCCAGATATATGAGGGAAATTATATCTTAACTGAGGGTATACCTGCAGCCCAGTCAGTGGCTGACCGTAAGTGTACTCAAGGAGACCTCCATTATATATGTGTTGCTGACTGCTGCTGTGGTCAACTTCTTTGCCTTTTCCTACGGTCTGTTGGGAGTACAATATCGGCGCTGCTGGTGTGGTAGCTTCTAAATCTGGTTTCTGCTCTGTATTAAGCTTAACAGTAAGATCATTTAAGTCAAGTGAAATAGCTTTCTGAACTTCAACAACAGTTTTTGATTGTGGTATTTCGTTTGCTTCTTTCACTTCGGGTGGTGTTAACGCAGATTCGGAAGAGACAGCTGATACTGCTGTTGGATTTTGATGTGATGCTGTGCCCAGTGATACTGCAGCATGTATTGGAGACAGCACTTCGGCTGACGATGTGAGGGCGGCTGCAACTGGCTGAGTATTTGAGTTAAGGAGAATTGTAGCTGGACTGACAATATATTTACCTGACGATGAACCTTCAGAATTAGAATAATATTCTGCTGAAGGTCGAGGAGTTGTTGAGTGAATATTGTTGTGAATAAGCTGCCCAGATTCAGCATTCTTAGTAGCAGTGACGGAACTTTTGGACTCAGAATTAACCGAATTTGATATCGATACCGAAAATGAGGATGACATTGGTGTGTGTGATATGTAAACAGTAGCGGGAATTGACTGCTGATTTTCGATGGTTTTTTCTGCATTTCCGCTGTTGATTGTTATAGTGGACTGCTGTTTGGAATTTTCGTCGGCTTCGGAAGGCGAAAATTCTTGTGACTCTGATAACGATAAGGGTGCCGGAGTTGAGTACACATCGCTGACTCCGTGATCATTGCTAGTTCCACTCACTGCAGAACTCGATGTATGTGAATAAGGTGATAAAGTTGAGTAATATACAAATATGGGGGATGGAGTTTGCTGTGCTTTTGAAGTAGCATGCCCACTAGCCGCGGGCTGTGAGTTCACTTCTTGTGCACCTGAAATACTTTGTACATATGACACTGCAAGAGGTGCAGGAGTTTTGTAAGCTTGTGTTCCAGCATCAGCTGTGTGTCCTCCAGATCCAGTTGACAATGAACTTCCGTCTGAACCAAAAGTAAAGGACGTGGAGGCAGTTTCCTTTGTGTTTGACATTATAATGGGTTTTTGAGTTGAATAAACTGGAGGAAGGATGTGGCCTGAAAGACCGTTATTGGTAATGGATCCAAACGATTGAGAATTACTCTCTGATTCTGAAGAATACGACAGTGATCCTGCCTGGGACTGTGATAAAAGATTCGTTGGAGTTGAATACGTGCTACCAGTTGCGTGTTTCAAAGTATTGGTGGGACTTGTTAGAGCGCTTCCTGAGCTAGACGTCGAAGTTGATGAAGGTGTTTCTGGGGAGTGAGTTACATAGATAGATACTGGTGTTGTAGTTGGTAATATGGTAATGGGCCTCACCGTTCCTATTGTTTCTTTTGGATATATATCAGCAACTATAATCGGCCTCAAAGGGGGATGACGTTGAGATATTGGAAGTGGAGTAACTTCAAGTACCTCTTGTTTTCCTTTGTGAATTTCATTCTGATCTTGCTCTACGCTTGCAGTTGTTTGAGTAAAATCTGAATTCACGTTTGGAATTCTATCGCCAAATTTCAATGGAGAATTTACATCACCTAAATAGGATGTCACTTTCACATTTTCGGCACCTTTATGACCAAATAGCTTTTGACTTTGAGTATTTGTTGGCTTAGTAATTAACTGAGAAACTGCAGGAGACGGCGATCTAAAATGTTCACCACCAGATGAATCACCTCCAATTTCGATAAACTGATAGCTAGAAGAACCTATTCCTTTCGTGCCGATATGCTGATACACTTGTCCAGGTTCGTAAGCAGAGGCCTCTTCTGGTCCATAGGAAGAACTATGAGAGTCAGAGCCTGATATTTTGTTCGGAGTTGTATAAAGGGGAGTAACAACCTTGTATTTACCGTTTCCTGAGTCTGACTTCGATTCGACAAGGTTGTTTACGGCAGACACATCAACTTGTTCTTCAGAGGGCCGCGATGCTTGCTGATAAGATATGGTTGGCTTTCTTCCAGTTCCTACAAGTCTGTTAGCCGACAGCTTTACATTGCTGGGTCTGATTTTAAGGATGTCACCACTGTCAGCATCACCGCCGCCCGAATCTTCCGAAAGTTTCAGCGCTGAGCTTATCAACGTAGTCACTGTTGGTCTAGTCACTGATACCTGAAACAGATATTTACTTCATTTTAATGCTCTCCTGGACACAACATTAAGAAGAATGTCCATACAGATGAGGAGCTGATAGCTTCTAAGTTGTTCAGGAAATTCTATATCNAAAGCCTCAAATCTTACATACAGGTGTTTTCCTTCTTCAGATTTTCGAACTGATGTATTTATTTTTCGTCTCCCAATTTGTGGTACGTGACTGGCTGGTTTAACTCTCTTTTCGACTTACAAATTTTATTAGGACGATTAAATTACTGGTGCTTGGGTGAACTGCACATATGCACATGTGGGGTGACGAGAAAGTTGTACAAAATTTAGGAAAAAAAAAAAAGAACTGCAGGAAACGAAAATGAAATATATCTTGTGGAGAACTTTAGGATAGTATTCCTTCTTCTGCTTTTCGTATTCGGCCCTTGGGACTGTTTTCCATCAGAATTAATCTTGAACTATTGATCTTATATACATTTGGTAGGACTTCCTGGACGGGTGATCAGCACTATCGCAAAGCCCCATCTACACAGTGTAACACAAATATAAAAGGCGGAAAGAATCCCGTGCTCCTAGTTGGATTCGTAACCACGATACTAGTATTTGAGCGAGCCAAAACACTTTATGTTTTAGACCGCTCGGCCACTGTGACTAGTAAGATAGAATTTCAGTGGATGCTATAGTAAAAGTGTGTTTGTGTGTGTCATGAATTTAACTGCAAGAGGACAACGTCCGATGAAAACCTCCTACGAAAGCTGTTGCGTACTTTCGGTTTCCATAAAGAACGGGGAATTTCTTTATCATTTGCCCACAACTGACTGTCATCCATTGTGTTAGATATTATTGTCGGTTATAACGAGAAAATTCCACCGTTAATGTACAGTTATAATATGTCTGCAGCTGATAAACTTAATTACGTACCGAAGGATTAGTTTCTTTTGACTTGGCCAGAGCAGCGACTGCCTTTTCTCCAAGAGCAAATTGTGTCTTCGTGGTGCCAGTCTTGCTGGAACTGCTGTAGGACACCAGAGGGTGGTAGCCCCAGTCGTCAGCAAAGTAGCGAACACTCTGCCCACTTCCGTCCGGTAGGTTAACATAGTAAACTCCCAGCGCGTATACCCCGTCACGAGTCTCCAGGTGACCTTGCCGACCACCTTTTCCGTCCCGTACGTCATATCCAAACTCGTACTTTGGTGGATCCTAAACAACAAATAATCATTCCATTTCATGTTATCAGTAGATTTTCGACGGATTTTCGATAAAATTTTGGAGGGTGAGTGAGATAGAAATGCGCCCTGTCATGTCCATTTTATTCGGCGAAAAGGCCGAAAATGAACATTATCCAGTTCATGTTTTGTTTGATCATTTCAGATAGATTTACAATTCTAATCATACTTTAAGTCTTCACAGGTCCACGAACTTTCCTTGGCTATCTTCTACGATGAGAACTCAGAACTCAGATCAATAGCGTCGTTTGTTTTTAAGATAATTCATTTACACGGATCCCACGGAAAACACCGTCTTCTATTTTGAATCGTGTTTACCAAACCATTGCATAGCAACGGTCACAGCTCGGACCCCATAGAAAACAGCCTATTGTTCGTAATGTACCGTGTTTACAGAGCTGCTGCCTGGCAACGAGATGATCAAATCCGTTACAGTATTATTACAAAATTGTATTGTCTTTCAGTTACGACTTTCATTAGACTAACGTGAAAGTAACTTTATGCCGTAACAACTACTTTTCAACCTTCAGGAACCCACAGACGTCACAGCAACAATTCATTTCCTGTACGCATGTATTTTCCATTGTCAAAATATTTTTATGCAGTGTGATTGGACGCGAGATCTCTGTTGCTGACAGTAATATTCTTGAAGAAAGTAGTCTTCTGGGATTTGGCACCGTGTATATGTGGTGTTAACCGACGTTTCGGAGGAACGTATCGCCTCCATCTTCAAGGTAGAAGAAAAAATATAAGAAATCCGCAAGCGAAGAGACCGTGAGAAGCGGTAAAAGCAGAGTGCTATATTTTTTCTTCTACCCTGAAGATGGAGGCGATATGTTTCTCCAAAACGTCAGTTAACACCACATATACACGGTGCCAAATCCCAGAAGACTGCTTTCTTCATAGTCACCGGCGTGAAAGCCTCAAATCTTACATAGTAATATTCTTGTTCTGTGCTCGAGAGGTCCGGGATTGAAATCTCGGACAGGAAATCAGCTATAATGACTGACGTTCGCCGTGAGCTTTCTCAGTGTCTGCAAGAAAATGTCGGGCCACAGTCTTAAATTAGTCACCAGCTTTCGTTTACATTCTTTCCAATTTATTGTTCATTGTATTAATCGCCACTATAACGTCTGGGCTACTGCCAGGTTTGTAAATTCAACAAATAACCAGGAACTGTAATAGAATACTAACAGTAATAAGACTTCCATCGCCGTTTCCATTACAGCCGGCCACTGGTATTTATGATCATCCAGCTGAATCCAATCAAAACTATTTCACCATTTTTCTTAATGATCCATTTTAGCTCTATTCCCCCACGTAGGTTCTGCCTGTTTCCATGAGTTCCGTGCTCCTTCCAGATTTACCCAATAAAATCTTCCGTGCTGCATATCATGCCTATCTCATCTGCATTCATACGATATCCGTAATATTATTAGAGGAAGAGTACAAATTGTGTGAAACTGCATACCGTGCTGATTTCTTCAGTTTCCTGTTACTTCCTGTCCTAGATCCAAATGCTCTCTCCAGTTCTCTGTTTTGATACATTTTCTGTGTTCTTTTCACATGTCGAAAACTGGAGATTAAATAATAGCAGGGTGTCTTAATTATATTTTAATAAAATGTATTTAATACTCTATTATTCGGTTACGTTGTGGGGAAAAAATAAAGCTTCACGTAGCCGTTTCTGAAGCCTAAACATTCAAATATTTTATTTCTCTATAATTTGTATTATCAAACCCAGTCGTTTTTTGTTATTTCTTGATCACAGAATTTAAGCGTTTATCGACCCGAATTGACCCATTTTGATTTTCATACAGGACAAATCTCTCGAAAAAATACACCCATATTGAATCAGTTAGTCTTTATTAACTTGTCGTTCTTAAATCTTACTGCGAAACACATATACACATCACTGGTACTCATTATTAAATCTTACTGCGAAACACATATACACATCACTGGTACTCATTACTAAATCTTACTGCGAAACACATATACACTTCACTGGTACTCATTATTAAACTATGAATATTATTTACGATATTTAAGTACTTCTTAATATTAGCGGTGAAGACAGATCTATTCAGGCTGTGGTGTCACTTGTGTGGTAATAAGTTGGTTGTGCTCTTCTGTGGATGACATTCATATAATTGAAGGTAGAGAACATTATTTTAAAAGCTCTTAACTTAATGAAAAACACGTGTTGTGTAACCCAGTAGCTATATATTCCACCTAACAATTTAAACAGCATTATTCCAGACAAGAGCAGCTTAGCATGGATGGGATTGTGTAGCTACAAAGTGTACTCTACAAGTCGTACAGGCAAGCGCATGGAAATATCAGTATGCAACAACAAGCCGGAAATTTCTTGACCGGCTTTACTATTGTTAGATTCTCAAGAAGATCTATTTAAAGTTGTTCTGAAGAACTTTTGGTTATTTTACATTTGTTTTGCTGTTAACCAATCAGCATCACATATCAGGAGATATACAGCTTTGCAGTATTCAAGATACTCAATTGAGTATTTTTACTGAGCTGTGTATGGAGCTGCTGCCTGAAGTGTCAGGGTTAGCAGTCCACCGTGACACATGACCTCCGGACATAGGCAGTAAAGATGTCAGGATGTGATGTTAAATGACACCGTGCCACGAATACTATGTGACTTTCCAGAATCCGTTGTATCTCATGAGGCAGCTTCATGCCCCATGAAGATTGTCATTAGACTTTGCCACTGACGCCACTGTATATGTCCATGCACGCAGTACATGCGCTTCCTTGAATTACAATTCTGCCATCTACTAGTCAAGGTGAGCGAATTCATTCAGTAAACTCTTATTTAAAATCCGCTTCTGAGAGACCATGGCCAATTTCACCCTGTTATTGGCTTACACATTTAATTTGGATCCAAATTGTGATATTCTTGGCTTTATATTTTCGCCAATGAAGTGTCTGCGTGACTAATTGTAGCAAGTTCTGAATTGGATGACTGGATATATTGGCACTTCTATTACAATTACAATCAAATTATAACAGCTCACAATTAGAAAACCGAAATTATCAGCTGTGGGGATTCGTTGCGCTGACCACGCGACACCCTCTATCCGCTAAAGTTGACACTAACTTCGCCAACAATCGGCGGTGGTTCAGTCGGTATAGTTTGCTTGCGGACTAACACCACGGAGTCTGTTTTGTTTTATATATAAAGACGCTCTAGAATATCCAGACTATATAGGATCGAATTGTAGGATAATGCGTGAATGATGATGATGTGGCAAGGATTGAGAAGGAAGCTCTCGTCACCTAGTCAAGTAACTACCACAGCGCATGCCTGCAGGGACTGAGGCAATCCTCGATAAGTCTCAGTAAGATTACCAGTGTTCCAAACACTGCCAAAAAGAATACAAATCTAGAGCCTTCAACTATAGACCAGTTTTGGTAAACAGAATGGCAATATGCTAGATATCATGTTCCTCCGAAACGTCGGTGTTCTTCTACATGTCGTTAGAATGCAGAAGACTTTACTCTAAATGCTGAAAATTAATGTTTCTTTTTTATAATATGTAGGGCTAGTTAATTCTATGTGCATCTTGTGGAAAGAACTGAATTCCGAAAAGCGGGCCAACTGAATATAATTTGGACTTCTTAAATATTTCTTTCTCACCATGCAATATTGAGGAGCCAGGGTAGCGTAGCCGGTACAGCTGCTGGCTGGACGACCAAGGGTCTGAAGTTCGAGTCCCGGTAAAGTCAAGAATTTTCTCTTCTCCAAATCGAGCAAACCGGTCCACCTAATTTCCTATCCAATTGGTACCGGGGGCTCTTTCCTTAGGGGTAAAGCGTCAGGGGCGTGAAGCTAAACATTCACCTCCAGCTAGTGTCGAGGTCAAGAAAATGTCGATCTATATATCCACTCCCCCATACCCCTTCATGATTTTCGTTGAGCACAGGGACAACTTTATTTACCATGCAAAATTGTGAGTTTATTTCTTTCCATTACCAATTCTTCACAATTTGTATATTATAATGGTTTATTGTTCTGTTTTCTTGTCTTCATCGTTCGAATTGCTCAGAATTACTAAAATCGTCCTCATCAACAGCAGCAGCACAATTTAGTTGGACCATAGTATTTCTATACACATGTGTAACTCAGACTGTAACATTAATATTGCAGATAAAGGACTCCCCGTTTCACAGTATGGTAAGCATTCACTGTACAACTATACATCAATTAAAACTATAACAATCACAGTTTATTATACAGCTAGAAGCTGAAAATAACCTTTTCCGTTACGCCCTTGCCACTGTATATTCATTATGTTTACAAAGTTTCGTTCCACTTTATTGTTAATAAAACCGCTATTTTAGGACGAACCCATAGATGCACTAACTTGATGTTGCAGCTCAGTCATTGGTCTGAACACGAGTTGCCTTTTTGTATTTCTCCGAAACTGATTTTTCTTCAGGCCTAGAGCTTTTATTTTTATGTTCTATGTACACGATTTCCTCTATATTGTAAGAAGGCAAAGTTGCCCCTGTGCTTAACTAATTAAGCACAACGCCATGAAAGCGTATGAGGGAGTGAATGTATAGATCCACATTTTCTTCATCTCGGCACTAGCTGGAGGTGAGTGGTCAGCTTCAAGCCTCGGCCGCTTACCCACAGTAACAATTGGATAGGAGGTTTGGTGTAACTCAGAACCGATCTGGAACACGCGGAGAAGAGAAAATTCTTGACTCAATTGGGACTCGAACTCCGACCCTCGATCATCCAGCTCGTAGCCAGTCGCTATAATGAGTGCGCTATCCCGGCTCCTTTCTTATTTATTGTGTATTATACAGTATTTGTACAGACGGACGAACAGTTTTGACTCGAGACAATATTCTAGACTTCTATTGTGGAATGCGCTTTCGAATCCCAGTCACGACACCCGTTATTCTGACTGAGATGTTCGATTATTTTTCTCAGTTCCTTCAGGAAAATTCCGGAACAGTACCATGATTAGGTCACGACCGCTTCCTTCCAAATCCTTTCCGAATTATAACATCTCTTCGTCCGATGCCCTATACTGTCGACGGTGAAATAATCGTTAAATTAACTAGAAAGACTGATGGAAAATTAATTACGTTCCAATAAATCTGAAATATTTTAAAGAGAAGGAAGGTAAAAATTAGATACAGAGTTAGAAAAATCCCGTTCCTACAAAGGGTTCTATAGAAAAGATATGAATTGTCATGTGCTAGGGTGACGATAGACGGGGTTTGAACTGGTAATCGGATATGCTGAGCTTGTAACTACACTTTGCAAATCACAGACAGACTAGTGTTCTGAATCCCTGTCTTCACAGCGTTGTTTGGTAGCGGCTTCAACGGCGGACGTTCTATTTCCTCCGGGTTCCCCAACCATACACGTGTTACAGTTAAAAGCTTCTGAAACTCTAAACTTACTGAGATAGAATTGAAAGGATTCTGACGATGGTGTATACTGTACTTCTTTTGGCTTATTTTGGACTACACCCATCGTCCGGTATGTAAAAGACAAAAAAAAACACAACGTTTCGGAGACTGGATCTGTCTTCGTCTTCAGGTGGATAGGGAAGGGTAAACCTACTCAGCTGGGCCCCTTAGAAAGAGCTAGTCCAGTGATTGAGACTAGCTCTTTCTAAGGGGCCCAACTGAGTAGGTTTACCCTTCCCTATCCACCTGAAGACGGAGACAGATCCAGTCTCCGAAACGTCGTGGTTTTTTTTGTCTTTTATATACTGGACGATAGGTGAAGTCCAAAATAAGCCAAAAGAAGTACTCTAAACTTACTGTCTGCCGACTCTCTCTCTCGCAAATCAAAGTCAGCGTCAACGTTATGTTACGACCGACGGTCAATAGATGTGTATCAGTGTTGGTGGAGGAGGATATGTTGAGAAGTAAATATTTTCTCCATGTTCGTATATCACATATTCTATGCTTTATATTCATTTTTACCTATTTACTGACTTCCTTTTAATTTTGGAGGTGTCCTGTTTTTGTGAAACACGCAGCACCTTCGAACACTTCAGCATTGCACGTTGTCCAAAGCCAGATGCATGCATTCCACATCTTCAATTATTTATCTTAATACTGTTCCGTCTTATATGATTATTTCTCAAATGGCCTTCTCCTTAATGGTTTTCCGACAAAAATTTTGTACATATTTCTCGTGTTACTCATGATCTCTATCTTCCCAGCCCTTGCCCATCGTTTTAATCAATTTGGGACAAATATAAATTTAAAACACGGCATAATTATTTTTCTGTAGAAATGGGCAATCTCACTGGTATATTATCAATCCTTCTAAAATAGAAAGCTTTTAACATGAGCCTTGAACTTGAAATGGAAAAGTTAACACGTCAGAAACCGGATTCATCAAGGTAGAGAAACATATTTCTCAGATTTGCCTCAGGCGCATCTTTAGAAGAGGAAACTGCGCTTGTACAGCGCCGGAGCGTCCTACATTGGATGTAGTTTCTAGAGCAATGATCATGCCATAGATGGCAGGACCAGTTTTGTGAGAGCGACTTTTATATTAAAATAAGGAATGACGTTACTAGCCCATAGGCATTATAAACATCCTTTGATTTGTTCTTCTGTTTTGTTGGAAGATGAAATGCATTGAGCCCTCGAGGCATAATCATTATAATTATTTGGAAATATTCCTTGGCTTCTTTCTGCTCGTCTCATATCTTCCCTTGCATTTTGATTCAGTAAACAGACAGGATATGTATTCCTAAGCAGAATACTGTCTACATTAACCTATACTGAAAGACAAGTAAAGTAGGTTCCATGAAACCGCCGATTCATTAGAACAGACGACCAACATGTGGAACCGAGACTCGATGACAGTGACCGCGGGGTCATAAGCATGAACTGCCTTAGTCTGATCGTACACTGAGATCGTGGGTTCGAATCCCACTCAAGACATGAATATCAATGTGAGTTTACTCAAGGTTTGTGTTCTGTGCGTAGGTAGCGAACTTGAGACGTGCTGATTAAGAGAATGAAAAAGTGGTCAAGGTCCAACGGGCTGTAGACCCTTAGAGAGAGATGTAGAACCGAGAAAACTTAGTAAGTATAGCTAGGGGCTGCGAGCTGGATTGCCGGGGTTCCATTCAGGAGGAACACGAGATTTTCTCTACTGCGAAACGTCCAGACCGATTCTGGGGCCCATTCGGCCTCCGGTCCAATAGGAATCGGGAGTATTTTCCTTGGAGTTAAAGAGACCGGGGCGTGAAGATGACCACTCACATTCATCTAGTTATTATTATTATTATTTTACTGCCATTTCGTGTTCACCCGGTGGCAGTATATCTTACACTCTTACAGACAAGGAAGGACTATACATAAATGGAACAATACAAAACAAAGTACATACAAAAAAAGAAGGTACACACAGTGCAAATCCAAACATATAGTCACACAAGGGCACGTGAGTCACACGAGGGCACAAGAGATAAAGAATGCCGGAGCTATACCTCCACTCCCCTTATGCGTCTTCATAGGTTGTCTTATTTATTAAGTACAGAGACAATTTTACCATGTTAAGGCGTTTCAATTCAGAAAAGCGTCATTTTAATTACCTCACGCGTTTCCCTTTCTTGTTGAGTTGAAACGTGTGACGTGAATAATGATCCTTGAACACACTTAACAGATGGCTTAATGTTCTTTGAACAAATTCTTTCTCTTGTTCTACAAGCCGCGAAGTACAACATGCAGGCGTGCCTCTTAAGGCTGCTATTAACCCACGCTTCAATTTAAAATAAGAAACAAAATACAACACTGATTTTCTACAGTGACGTTACGTGTTCAGAAAAATCATGTCGGTGGAGCGAAATAACGAAGAATTACTATGTGAAAGGTATTAATATGCAGCGGTAACCTACTCCAGACTGGTTTACTTTCACATTCATCCTTTGATATTGCGGTTGTAATGGATCCAGGATGCGGTTCTGCCTTTGACTATGAACCACAATGTTTTCGAAGTGCATCTTTTAGATACAGAAAGTAGCCTGACCACCGATAAATATAATAATAATAATAATAATAATAATAATTAAATCATACATTCTTCGCCCAAGGTTAATATTTTTAATAGTAGTGAGGTGGGACTAAGTCCCTTGTACTGCGGCCACTTCTGGCCTATTGGACGAGCCCCAGATGATAAGTGAGGGTGATTGTGGAGCAATTGGTTGAATGAAGATTGGCAGGGGAAACCGAAGTACTCGGAGAAAACGTGCCCCAGCGCCACTTTGTCCACCACAAATCCCACTTGACCAAACCCGAGATTGAACTCTGGCCGCCGCGGTGGGAAGCCAGGGACTAACCCCTTGAGCTATGGCACGGACTCTTTTCCCAAGGTTAACTCTATATGTAGATGAAATTACGGAGTTCACAGGTATGAATTTCGACTAAATTGTTCAAGTATGGATCAGATATTCTGCATTCTTGAGCTACTGAGAACAGAACTGGGAGAGCAGGATCGGTACACAGGATATTTACAGACTTTAGGAAGGCTATTGATTCATTTGTTAGGAAAGTATTACAAATAATTCTATCGTACTTTATACTTACGGAATTCATATTTATGATAATAATTATATTTCTTAAAATGTGTGGAAATAAATGCTTTGGCAGAATATGTACAAATAATTATGTGCATTTCCTATATACAGATGTCGGAAACAAAAAGTGCCTTACTGTATTTGTTTTTCAATATTGCTTTAAGATGTGCCTTTGGGAAGGTCAAGTGGAAGCAGAAGGATGGTAATTGAGTGGGACACATCAGGTTGTTTTCGCTGCCAGTGATGATAACTTAGAAGCCGAAGATGGCAAACAATGAAATATCCGTTATTCGCCAATAAGCAGGGTTTCCAGAAGAAAACAAGTCACATACACAGCTGACTGGGAAGACTTTAACTTCTGAGATATGTCGCTGTTTAGCCCCTTGAAAGTAACGCCGTTTTCTTGCATGGATACTCTTCAACGCTGAAAATAAGGTGACATGTTCCTTCGAAACGTTGGTTTACTTTCAACGGCCTACACGACTTTATATGCCAGGAGATGAAACTCTGCTACGAATGTATTCATTTCTGATCACTGTAATGTAGAACAAAACCATGTGATAAAGATAGCCAAGAAATACTTTGAAAATACGGAAACGTTCGGGTATTTTGTTATGGCAGGAAAATGTCATTAATTAATAAATTAGGAGCAGATCAAATTCGGGGAATGCATGCTACCGCTGAGTTCAAAATATTTTATTCACCAGTCTTTTATATAAACATGGAAAGACTGACACATACAAATTTAACTTTACCTGTTTTTTGTATGGGCCTGAAATTTGGTCTCTAGCGCTGAGAGTTGTAACGGTTTAGATTTTGAAAACATGATGGAGGCATCGTGTGGATCGGGAGGAGAGGATATAACAAGCACCTGCGAAGATGGCATAATGAGAAACTTCATAAGTTGTACTTCTCGCCTAATAAACGCAGAAGAATGAGATGGGTTTTGCATATAGAACGCAAGAGAAAAGAGTAGGAGGGGAGTGTTCAAAATGTTCTTGAAGACGCAGGATTTTAGAATGGGGATTGAATTCATATGGGATACGACACAGCCCAGCCGCGGACATTTTTTTTAACGCAGAGTGGAATTTCGGATTACATAAAAGGCGGGCAATATTTTGAATAGCTAAGTAAATACAGGTTCTCAAGAAAGACCTCGTCTCATGGACTTGGTTTATGCAAATTGTAGGTAAGCAGATGTGGGAATTTTATGCACAGGAATATAATTTTGTGTCATTCTTTAAACGCATAAATATTCAATATTGAAAAGTTTTCTATGAACTTAACTAATTAATCACTACGCCAAGAAAACATAAGGAGCAGTGGATGTACAGATCAACACTTTCTCGGCCTCATCACTGGTTGGAGGTGAATGGTCAGCTTCAAGTCCCGGCAGCTTTACCCCTAGGAAAAGAGCTCCCGGTACCCCGTGGGTAGGATTCGAGTCCCGATGAGGTATTTTTTTTAATTTACCTTAGCTTTCCGGTGACACTATGGCCCTGGGGTCGACTCAGCCTCTAACAGAAATGAGTACCAGGAATCTTCCTTGGGGTAAAGACAGCCGGTGGGTAAAGCTGACAACCTTACCGTCATCTGTGAACCGATTGTCTAGAAAATGTGTGAGCCTCTACGTCTTACAATTCTGTGGGCCTTCACGACCTGTTACAGGGTTAATTTTACATTTGTTTATTTCACTAGCTCTACAGCCAACTTGGGCTCTGGCCTCTGATTTTCAGTTTCATATCATTTTACAGATTGTAGGACTCCTTGGATGAGTGATCAGCTCGTCGCAAAGCCTCTATCTCAACACAGAACAAACACATAAACATACCAAATACCTATGCCCTGTGTGGGTTTAAACATGAGAAAGGTTTGCGGGACTTGTGGTTCTCATAAATGTGACTATGAAATTTACTGGCTTGTGCAATGTTACGCCGTTCAGTCTGATATGTTGTTGCCGTATGGTCGGGAAAAGTGTTCTGTCGTCAGGGTAGAAAAGTGGTCCTTGTACACAGAAAATGGAGGCGACCCGTTCTTCAGAAAATTCGTTACAGATCCATTGGTTTCCGTTACGCGAAATCAAAAAGAAAGTATTGTTAATGAGAACGGTTCTTACTAATATTATACTAATCGAATAATCATTTAAGTCAATACAAGTTAATAATAATAATAATAATAATAATAATAATAATAATAATAATAACCTTCATTGCAAGGAACGAATTTGCTGCTACCAACGCCTTTCATTCAACTGCAGTGTGCAAACTTCAGGCACGGGGTAGTGTAGTTAGTTGAGGTATTATGATACAAGCCGGAAGGTCGCAGGTTCGAGTCTTGATGAAGTAGGTTTCTCAATTTACCTAATCATTCCAGCCGCACTATGACCCTGAGTTCGACTTAACTTCTAATAGAACTAAGTACCAGAAATCTTCCTAGTAAGTAAAGGGGAGCCGGCACGAAAGGCTGACAACCCCACCGACATCTATGAGGAGATTATTTAGAAAGTGTGGTAGCCTCGACATTTCACAACCCTGTGAGCCTTCGGGACCTGTTACAGGGTTAGCTTTACTTTTTTATTCTCCTTGGCACTACAGCCCCTGTGGGCCTAGGCCTACCTCCAAGAACTTCTCCGTTCACTTCGGTTTTTCTAGATCTTAGACATATGGTAGGACTCCTTGGGCGGGTGATCAGCTCGTCGCAAGGCCTCTACCTGTACACAAACACAGAAAAATGCACACAAACATCCATGCCCTGAGTGGGATTCGAACCCACGATCCCAGCTTCCGAGCGAGCGAAGACAGTGCATGCCTTAGACCGCTCGGCTACCGTGACCGGCTAGCTTTACTTTACTTTTTACTTTTAGTGTAGAAACGTCGGGTTTCTGTGTTACTAGCCCAGACCCAACCTAAAGTTAACAGCGTACAAGGGTGACTCTCCCGGCACCAAATGACTTCTGCATATTACGTGCGGTGTGCCATGCTGGTGGGACATGTTGTAAAGGGGTGGCACGGAAGCGATGCCTCTGACACGAAGAGGGATAATGCCCTGATATTGACAGGCAGTAAATGAAACCTAAGGAAATGCTTGTTGTGAAAATTAATAATGGAAGAATAAAGAAATTATGTAGTCTCCTCGTTTAGAAGTATTACAAACTAATGATCTAACATTCGATTAGGTATGCAATTGACCTCCGCCTTTGGTGTAAACAGAAGTCTCCTTGCCGCATTCATAACAGGCCCCTATCCTGACCTTCATCAATGCAGTCCGCGCCTCCCACTCCACTTCCCTGAAATACACTTCACTTCAACGTTCCCATTTACCTCTCTGAGTGGTTTCCTCCCTTCAGGATTCCGATATACCGTACTTACGCATGTATAGGCCGCGTGCGTGTATAGGCCGCAGCACAATTTTCAGACAGAAATTATAGAAAAAATAATTTTCTTGGAATATTATTTCAGGAGTAGAACACCCTGTATTACTAATTATGAATATATATTTTTTTTAATGA
>NW_019728509.1:159946-239212 GCF_002891405.2 Cryptotermes secundus | reverse complement strand
AGAGCCAGGACGATGGATAAAGTCCAAAATCCCAACATATCAGTGTGTTATACACCATCGTCAGAATCCTATAGTAACTACTTGTAAAATTTAAAGGAATGTGAGAAATGAAAAGTACAGCTGTTGTTGCGGGACTATTGTTGACAGTTAAATTTATCGCTACATGTGAAGGCCAGTTGCTTTATGAGCAGAGTGTACGGAAAGGAACGTTCGTGTAACTGTTCACGTGTCGCGTCTTCACAATGAAAAGACAAATATGAATCATTTGTTTTTTTTCTGTGAAACTGCGGAAAATTACGCAATGTTTCTGCCCACGTATTGCAACTGTACGGCAAATAAATTGTATGTTAAGTGGGCTCTTTGTCACTATGACAATTGAGATTCTGGCTGGAGGAGACGTCCATTATTTACGGAGGATAAGCGCTAATATAATAAATAAACAGTAGATTTTAAAGGGTTCCGACGAAGGTGACTGTTGTTTTACTTTTTACATCTAGAGACTAAAAATGCAACGTTTCGGAAACTGGATCTGTATTTGTCCTCAGATGTTGGAGTAGACATCTACTCATCTGGGTCCCCTAGAAACACCTAACTTCGATCACTGTCTTGCCCCCTCACCCGAGGACGGAAACAGATCTAGCTTCCGAAACATCGTGTTTACTAGACTCTAGAATAACCGAACGATGGAAGAGTGCAAAAAACCCAGTAATTTTGAGTCTAAATAATTAATGTCAGAGATTCGGCAGAGAGTGGTCCTCCTCGGGCGCAGAGATAATTACTCCTCACCAGAAAAGACTGAAAATATTATCAAGCATTCCACAAGGCCTCAGACTTAGATCAGTTCTTTACAGTGACCTAGGTATGAGAAAGCACAGGATACGATCCACTGGCCGCCTCTTGTAAACATACCAATGAACCTTCTGGTGCATTAATAGGCCGAGATTTTTTTGAGTACAGCAGCGACAATTAGGTTCTAAAAAAGACTCTGCTTCATGGAATTAATCAGTAATACCTGATAAAAAGATACATATAACTAATTATCTCATGACGAATAATAAGTTTTTTCTGATTTTAAGTCTCTTTACATGTTAATGTACCTTAACCAACCGTTATGGTAACTGATCCGAACTGCGATTTTAATAAAATAAATAGTAGCTAACACCTAATAAGGCTTTGGCCCTGATAGAATTTTCTTAATGGGCTCCATATAAGATAGATAATGAAACTCGTACCAGTACAAATAATGCGGTCCATAATACGCTTCTGTATGTACTCAGTTTTACTTTACGGCTGTATATTATTATTATTATTATTATAGATTTACTGCCCTATGTTGGGCCTTGGCCGCTTTTTCGGTTACTTGATCCTATACACTGTCGGTAGGACTCCTTGGACGGGGGATCAGTCCGTCGCAAGGTCGCTACCTACACAGAACAGCACAAATACAGAATAAACGCACACAGATATCTATACCTTGAGTGGGATTCGAACCCATGATCTCATAATTCGAGCGTCCGAAGACAATTCATGTCTTAAACAGCGCGGCCCCTTTGATCGGCGGCTATACAGTAGCCTTCATAATCTTTAAGCGGCTCAGCTAAGTAGCTACAAACGGTTAGAATCGTTCTGTCTTCGAATAATGTTTGAATGCTTGTAAAATAATTTCTTCTTTCAATAAGACAGTCGCCTCTAACTAACTAGTTAAAATGCTGTGTTTTCGCTTATACCATTATCTCGTTAGGGACATTTTTCACTTTGCCTTTCTCTGCTTTCACTGGTTCTTCCAGATGTCAACAGGTTTGTGCAAGGTTTGTGGAATGTCACGATGTTTCTATCCTGAATACGTGGTTTTACTAATGCAGAGCCATCACGTGCCACTGGGTTTTCACAGAAGCATACTCACTATCATGCAACGAATTCCATTCATCTACCAGCTATACAAATGGGCAGTGCAGTTTATGTAGCCACGACGTTTCTTGAAAATTCATCACACAGGGCTCGGCGACGTGACGGTTATAAAGAAACTGAGTGAGTTCCTCATAGGGATCATGTGACGTTTGCCCACACATACACACACGTATACAGAAACGACAGAATATGTTTAAAATTAATATATGTAGGATTTATGTGTATTGCTGTTATTCCTCCGTGGACTTTATTTCGCAAGCGAACTATACCGATAAAAGGACCGCCGCTTGTCGGCGAAGTTGGTGCCAACTTTTGCCGCTTGGTCAGCGCAACGGATTTCCACGGCCTTTAATCTCGGTTTTCTAGACCGGAGTGTAATGCCGTTAGTATCAACATTAAGATAAGAATTACGGCTTCCGAAAAAAAAATGAAATGAAGGAAAAAATCTTATTTTTCCAATGAGAAAAAATACATATATTGTGACATGACGCCTGAAAGCCATAGTAATGCAGTCGGAGCCAGGCGTCCGTTTCTAGACAACGACTCGGTAATCATGTTTCCGCGGCAACGAATATTGATGGTTTACAACAAATAACAGAGAACACATCGTTGCTTAGGTAGCAAGTATAAACACGTTCCCCTGACAAAGCATTCATAAACAAACAATTACATCGGACACAAAAACATAATTCTTCAAGGAGGTGATTCCTATCCCAGTTCCCTGGCAGGGATAAAAGGAGGCCAGTTGAGAAGCCGTAGGTTCAGAAGTGAATCGGTGTGCTTTCGAGAGATAGACATCTTTCCAGCAAGTGTGACAAGTGCAGGGCCGCGCCATAGCTCAAGCGGTTAGTCGCTGGCTTCCCACCGCGGCGGGCCGGGTTCGATCCCGGGTCTAGTAAAGTGGGATTTGTGGTGGACAAAGTGGCGCTGGGGCAGGTTTTCTCCGCGTACTTCGGTTTTCCCCGCCAATCTTCATTCCGCCAAATACCCCTTCATCATCATAATCACTCGGGGCAGGCTACAATAGGCCAATCAGTGGCCGCCATGCCAAGTGGACCCAGTTGGACTTGTCATTCAAGAGGAAATTAAGAGGAGATTTAATTCACTTGGTGCTTGCTACCATTCAGTCCAGAACCTTCGGTTTTTTGTCTGCTGTCTAAAAACATAAAAATTAGAATATACAAAACTATATTTTTTCCTGTCGGTTTGTATGGATGTAAAACTTGGTCTCTGACATTAATGGGAGAAAAATACAGTGAGGGTGTTTGAGAACAGGGTCCTGAGATGTTATGTGGACCAAAGAGGAATGATGTGAAAGAAGGTTGCAGGAAACTTTATAGTGAAGACCTTCATAACTTGTACTCTTCGAGAAGTTTAATTAGAATGAACAGGTCAAGGAGGATGAGATGGCACGGCATGTAGCAAGAAAGGGGGGGGGACGAAGAGGAGTGCATTTATGATATTGAGTAGGAAAGCTAGAAAAAGATGGCAACTAACAAGGAGTCTGGCTGATAAACAAAAGTTCAACAGACTTGTAAAAGAACTTAAAAAGTTAACATATAAACTAAAAATGACTCAATAAAAGAATACCTCAGAGGACTAACCCCAACTGGAGCCACGAATTACTCTCTATGGAAGGCTACCCGTAAATTAAAACAACCTAAACTGCATATATCACCAATAAGGAAACGAGACAACACTTGGGTAGAACCGACCTGCCAAAGGTTACGACTTTTGCCGAACAACTACGCACAGTTTTCCAACCTAATCCATCCCGACTACCAGCAGCTGAAGAGGAAATTAACAAACAGCTCGAGATTCCGTTTCAGATCGCCTTCCCAATAAATAAAACCACTCAAAGAGAGGTAGAAACTATCATACGCCATGGCATTAGTTCAAAAAAGGCACCGGGATATGACCTCATCACCGGAAAATACTAAAAGAATTGTCCGACAAAAGATTCAAAGTACTAACATACATCTTCAATGCAATTTTTCGACTCGAATACTTCCCCATGTCAATGGAAAGTCGCACAAATAGTCATGATTTTGAAAACTGGAAAAAATACAAACGATGTTGCATCGTATAGACCCATTAGTCTCCTACCGATTCTCTCCAATGTTTTGAAAAAAATAATGCTCAAACGATTAGTACCTGAAATCGACGATAATTAGCTCATACCTACACATTAATTTGGCTTTAGAAAAGGTCACGGAACAATCGAAAAAATACATCGATTAGTAAACCAAATTCATAGTGATTTTGAAAACAGGCGCTACTGCTCAGCTGTATGTGCTGATATAAGCCAAGCCTTCTATAAAATTTGGCACATAGGCTTATTTTAAAAACTCAAGTGCGTTCTTTCATGTCCAATGTATTCTCTATTAAAGTCTTATCTGGCCGACAGAACTTCTTAGTTAAATACGATGAAGCCTATACGGAATTATATCCTGTCTTATCCGGAGTTCCGCAGGGAAGTATCCTTTGCCCTATGCTGTACTCCATATATACGGCTGACTTGCCAGAAACCGGACAAACAGTGCTTGCCACCTATGCCGACGACACAACAATACTAGCGTCTCATGAGAACCCTACTGAAGCATCCCGGATACTGCAAACGCACTTAGACCAATTCGGAGAATGGCTACAGCGGTGGAGAATTAAGGCCAACGAAACTAAATCCGTGCACATCACCTTCGCTTTGAGACACGGAACCTGCCCTCCGGTACTATTAAACGGAACATGCATACCACAAGAGGAATCAGTCAACTACTTAGGCCTTCACCTGGACAGGCGGTTGACCTGGCGCACACATATTCTCGCCAAAAGAAAACAACTGGACGTTACATTTAGTCAGATGCATTAGCTAATTGGCAAAAAGTCAGAACTGTCTCCCGAAAATATACTCCTAGTTTACAAGACAATACTGAGGCCTATTTGGACTTACGGAGCACCATTATGGGGAACTGCAAGTACATCCAATATAGAAATGTTGCAGAGATTTCAAAATAAAGTACTTTGCGCTATAGTCAATGCACCGCGGTACGTCGAAAACATCTAGGCATGCACACAGTGCGGGAAGAAACTACAAACATCAGCCGCAAATATAAAGACAAGATAAGAGCACATCCAAATGAACTGGCAACCACATTATTAAACGGTGCAGACGAGCCCAGAAGACTCAAAATGCATAAGCCAACCGACCTAACGACGCACTTCACATAAATGTAACACATAATATACTAAAGTTACAATCGAAATAGATTCCTAGAGCATGCTCACTGGAGCATTACTCTCCCTGACATATTCTATTTTTAGTGCTTAAGCCTTAGATTAAGTATTTCACAAGATGTACTTATAGTCCTTCATATGGACCGATTGTATAAATAAACGGAGATACAAAAAAAATATATTGGTGGGATAGACAGACAAAGAAAGGAACGAATATGAAGGCCAAGAAGGAGGTGGGTGAATAATGATAAAATGGATCTTAGAGAGGTACGATGGTGTGTTATGGACAGGATCGGTCTGGCTCAGAATAGGACCAGTGAGCGACTCTTGTGAACGCGGTAACAAACCTTCGGGTTCCATGAAATGTTGTGAAATTCTTGAGTAGTTGTGTGACTGGCGGCTCCTCAAGAAGGGCTCATCTCCGTGGAGCTAGTTAGTTAGCTAATATGGCCCTATGTAATTTGGTACGTACACGTAGGTCCAAACGTGTCGGAGTAACCTGCTGCCTCTCTCTTCTTCCCTGATGATGGAGGCAGCAGGTTCTTCCGTAAGGTTCATATGTATCTACCAATCTGCATGGCATCACGTCTGAAAGCAGTATTCTTGTAGCAATTTTGAGTATATTTACTATAGTTCATTTTGTAAACAGATCAGTAAATATTTAGATGATAAATGTGAACAAGACTGAAGAAGAGAGGTTTGCAACGATTGGCAACAACAGGGACAACAGCGGGATGCAGGCGGTGATCTCAGCTTACCTTGTCCTTTTCAGGCTTCTTCACGTAGCCTGGTGGAGGAGTGGCCAAACACAGTGTCATCAGAGCGTTGATCAGCGCTAGGACCTGGAACATATATTCGTTAAACTTGTTACTGAGGTCAGTTCTAGTAGAAAGTGTGGACATCAGCCGTTTGCAATTTCTGCATGCTATTTTGGCGGGCGGAATTTGAACTACAGATTATACTAAGGCATGGTTATTTTTATTGAAATGAAATTTCTTCGTCTTTCTAGCAAAATGAAACAACTGAATTTACCATCTCCTGAGACCATAGCAGTGGTTTGTCTAGTCAATAAGTTCTACGACTTCAAGAAAGCCGAGGGCTCATCAGCTTTTACACAACAGCTCGCTATTGGAACTTATCCTGAACTGAGTGACTCAACTCCACAATTTTATATATTCTGCAAAATTTTATAATGGCTCTACAGCCATTTGTTTGACCTTACACACAGTCGGTAGCACTCATTGGACGGGGAATCAGCACGTCTTAAGGCCTCTACTTACATGCAGAACAGCACAAACAGCACATAAACGCACACAGGCAGCAATGCCTAGAGTGGGATTCGAACCCACGATCCCAGCTTTCGAGAGAGCGAAGACAATTCATGCCTTAGACCGTACGACCACTGTGATCGGCATTCTGCTACTTTAGGACCTCTATTATACTCATATTTTTTGGTCTCCAAAGTGATCATTTCTCATCAAGTTCAGGGACCTAAATTCTGTTGAGCACGTACGTTTTATGCCCCGCTCATTCCACTGCCCTTCCTTTGATAATCCAAATATTGAGTGAAGAGTGCCGATTATGAAGCTCCGTTTGTCGTCCCGAAATAAATCGATACAAGCTTACCGATTGCTCGTAACGAATTGTGCAAGTGTCGGTGATAAATTGCTTGCTTCTGAGGGTTCCAAGGACGCTGTTTTTATTTTCAAAGTTAATGGAAATATGAAGAAAAATTTTGAATAAGGATTGGAAGGAGCATTTGTGGTCCACATCAAGGTACTCTTCAAACATTTACAAAAAGAGACCAATAAAAACACGATAAAGCTCAGTGAATTTACGGATAACACTTCCGTAAATATCAGAAAATAATGTAAAAAATATGTCCGTGGAATTCAGTAGCACATTTAGCATTTCATTTCATGGTGTCATCTAATGACTGCTATATAACTGTGCCTCAGGAATTTTGTTTAACGCTTCATGCTTGTCATGGGCAGTAATCGATTGGAATTTCGAGCAGGACACCGACGATTCTGATTGAGGTTATACAGTCAGAGCTGCCACCAACGTCATTAAGTATATCCCAAATAAATAATAATTACATTAGTTACATGTATAAGCATGCAGATGGACACTGAAGTACTATATAACAGAAGTGTTATAATAAAGTGAAAGTTCTGAAACTTCCTTGCTACTGTTTCCTTTGAAAAGAATCTTATGGAAGTAAGGAACATTCTGCGTTCCAAGCAGAATATGCCTGGCAATGGATTAGAACCGTAGTACCATTAGGTTACTGTAACTCTGGCCAGGAACTCGGATGGCTTCCTCCAAGGGGATTATAGGAAGGAATGATTCTGCTGTAATTCATAATGCGAAACGTCAGCGAGAATTATATTCCTTGACTTGGAAATCAAGCTTTATAATATTGTAACCTTCTCTCTGCCATTCGTTTTAGATCTGAGAGCCTCTTCGCAGATGGAAGAGGGGAGATATATTGTAGGGGGGTAGGGGAAGCTTCACTAATTCTTGCCCGCTCGGCTGTCTTTGGCACTCTGTCATATATTAACTAGAGCTGACTCATTATTAATCTCGGGACGGTTGGTTTAAGACAGTGAAGATAATTACAGGGCAGCTGAAGACATTTAAGGCCATTGAGGATAAGTGAGAACAGTTCAGTAAATTTGAGGATATGTTAGGAACTGTGAGAACATTTAGTGACGTGTGAGGATCAGTTTAGAACATTTGAAGCCAGTTCAGAACGTGCAAGGACAGTTCAGGAAGTATGAGAAGATTTCAGACGTACAATAGATCACTGTGTTCTCGGTGCAAGGGCCAAGAAGGCCCACACCTTATACAATCATTCATTCATGAGAAGAGTTCAGGACGCATGAAAACATGCCAGGACATGTTGCAATAAGTCAGGGAACAACATAAACACTCAGTAAAGACTTGCTTCAATGTCCCGCGATGATCTTGACCCTGAGTTTCCACAGCGATGGAAGACAATACGCCAGCATGTGGGTTATGGTGATCAGGTACCGCCTGGCACGGTTATGCTTCCAGCAGGGCAAGTCCGTGAGATGCAAGGTCGCTGTTTGTTAGTGCTGGTGCTCATGAGCGGTTACCGCACTCAACTTTCCTCTAGCCCTTAGCGAAAAGTTTCCATGTGTCCACAATAAACAGAGAAACCTAATAGATGATTCAGTTGGTTGATTTATAGCAATTTTATTAACATTCTATAAACTGAAGAGGTTTCGTTTAAGTAAGTGCTCGCAGATGCCAGTAGGTACTTTCCCGAAGGCCGGAGAAAAACCATCTTCATCCTCGGACAAAATCCGAAGAGGGCTCAGCGATACATGTCACAGCCGTCTCTCCAGTGAGACCGTATAGACTGTGTCTTCCCAAAGGAGGAGATTACCAAATGTACATACAAGCGACTCACTCTCTCTTTCATTGCATCAGTTGTGCTTTGCCCAGTTTTCTTACGTTCGTACAACAAAGGGTCATGTTAGCGCCACTAGCTTCGAACATGCTTAATTGTGTCTAGCTAGCTTGTCATCCTGTGACATAGTCCGACTTTGTCACTGATTCACTTGCAACTAAATAAAAGATAAATTATTGTGACATGTGGAGCCATTTCTGGACAACGCCTGCAAGAAACAATAGAAACGGCACTAGAAGAAGTGTTTCCTATGCGGTCAGCGTCATGCTCAGGGTTGGACGACGGGCCAACAGACAGGTATTCTGACACGTGACATGTGATTTCCGTGGGGTCCTACCCGAGTCTATACAACAAGAGTCTGCTTGTAGCTAGGAGGATTAGAGAACTGGAATTGGGAGTTCAGAAGTTGTAAGAGAATTGTTGTAGAAGAGAGAGAGAGTCAGGAGAATGGGCGTACAACGGCATACAGCTGAGTACAAGAGCCCATGAGAATGAGAACTGAGTCAGCTGTCGGTAGGCGATAGCCACGGGAAGTCAGTGGTTGAAGAAGAATTAGAAGTCATCCGGTGAAGATTTAATATATGGCTAGAAGACCTAATCACAGTGAGACTGTTTTGATTACGTTACCAGGTTACGACTAGTGAAGAGTGAGAATCCTAATGCGTGTTTAACGGTGAACTGTAAATTGTGTAGATCAGCGATAGCGCTGTATTGCTTGTAAGTACAAGTTGATTGAATAACGTATTAATAAATCCGTTCACCAAACCAAACACGGTCTATATTCATTAATACAAGTGATAATGTAATTACACGTGGCTGCCTAAAATTGCCGCAAATTGCTTCACATAATAACTTAATTTCTCTTACGACAATCTTCTTATATTCGATTGTTTTAAAATATTGTTAGTACAACCTGTTGTAATAGGAGGATGGAAAGGCATAATCCATTCATGAATTTACACATTTAATACAAAGCGTTTAATGGCCATGTATAGGTGGCGAATGCATGCATATGTTATGCCATTCTCACTCATATATCGGTTTAATTTTCGAAACTGTTCTATCTGAAAGAAAGAGATGACACTTGAGTCATTGTTCCAAAAGTCGAAAGAGAAACGAAGGGAAAAAAAGCATGAAAGTGACAAATGAAAGGAAAAATGGGGCGAAGGATGAAGATAAGAATGAAATTATTTGCCGTTGAATTTTGCCTGACTCACACCAGTATATAGAGACATATTATGTGCTTTCTTTGAGATATCTGTCAGTCGTTCTGATATTCTTGCAATACAGTCTGAAATATGTCATTGTTGTAAATGGGCAGTAAAAGCTGTACATTGCGGTAATGAATTCTGTCGAGTGACAACACAGACATTGCACTACAGGGAGGCCTAAATTACTTTCCACTGAGTTTGGTGTAACATACACCACGGAAGAGCTATTTCAGTATAAAGTATAGGTTTTAATGATATCTGCATTTTATACTATCTGCTAGGACCAGCAATTTTGAGAAAATAAGCATCTTATATTTATTTTAAGCTTAATGACCATACTTCATTCTGCCGTGTTGTCTCTGTTGCCTGAACTGAACTTTAAATATATTAAGAGTGAATAAATCATAAAATATACAAATGTATACCAACACTAAAAATGTCAGATCTTTTGAAGCTGTCCAAATACATTTTTCCATTATATTTTATTTTTCCATATTTTCTGTGGCTCAGATTTTGTAGGATTAAGTGGGTGGATGACTAGTGAGTAATAAATTTAAACAGATATGGAACAAATCAACCGTGTCCTGATGTGAGTCTTTTTTCAGTATTTATATGGTGAAATCAAGAAAAGCTCACACACCCGTACCGGTCTCCGAACGGATAATTGAACACTGAACCTCCCGAATACCAGAATGGTCTAAAACAACGAGATGTTTTATTGCCACTCCTCTTCAACTTTGCTTTAGAATATGCCATTAGGAACGTCCAGGGAAACCAGGTGGGATTGAAATTAAACGGGATATATCAGCTGTTGATCTGTGCCGATGATGTGAATCTACTGGGTGATAATGTAGACACCATAAAGAAAAACACACAGACTTTAATTGACGCTGGTAAGGAGGTTGGTCTAGAAATAAACACAGAAGAAACTAAGTATATGTTGCTGTCTTAACACCAAAATGCAGGGCAAAATCATGACATAAAGCTAGGAAACAGATGTTTTGAAAATGTGATACGGTTAAGATATTTGGGAACAACGATAACAAATCGAAACCTGATTCAGGAGGAAATTTAGAGGACATTGAACTCTGGTAATGCTTGCTACCATTCAGTCCAGAACCTTTTGGCTTCTCGTCTGCTCTCCAAGAACATAAAAATTAGAATATACAAAATTACAATTTTGCTTGTGGTTCTGTATGAGTGTGAAACTTGGTCTCTGACATTAAGGAAGAAACATAGACTGAGGGTGTTTGAGAACAGGGTGTTGAGGAGAATATTTGGACCGAAGAGAAATGAAGTGACAGGAGGTTGGAGAAAATTGCATAATGAGGAGCTTCATAACTTGTACTCTTCTCCAAGCATAATTAGAATGATGAAGTCAAGGAGGATGAAGTGGGCAGGGAATGTAGCACGATTGAGGGAGACGAGGAATGCATATAGGATATTGGTGGGAAAGCCAGAAGGAAAGAGTCCACAGGGAAGAAAAAGGCGTAGGTGGGTGAACAATATTAAAATGGATATTAGAGAGATAGGATGGGATTATATGGATTGGATTGGTCTGTCTCAGGATAGGGACCAGTGGAGGGCTCTTGTGAACACGTTAATGAACCTTCGGGTTTCATAAAATGCTGGGAAATTCTTGAGTGGCCGCAGAATTTGCCGCTCCTCAAGAAGGGCTCAGCTGCATGAGTAAGTAAGTACCTCCCGAATACTGAGCCATAATGCCATGCACTCCATCGCCATGTTCGATCTTCCCTATTTTAAAGTTACCATTACATGTTATTCATTTTTCCAAAACGAACAGATTCTCTGAAAATTAATTTACATTTGCAGGTCCATCTATTTGTAATTGATGATTAATTTTTAGGTTTTATTTTACTGAGACATGATCTTCTGTAGCCATTCTGGCGTCAGAATATGTCGAATAAATGCACCATTAAATCTAGTATTGTCATCACATGCGATACAATATTTACTGGTGCTCCTCACATTCTATCAGTTCATGACAGTGGTTTAGGCGTGAGTTTAATGCGTTCTGTGGTCTGCCAGAAGTCCGCAAATCTGCAGCTAACTGTGACACCATGATGGGTCTGTAAATGACTTCCACCAAATATAATGAAAAGCAGCTTAAGTGACCATTTCCATTAGCTACTTTCACAGTATTACCTGTCCCGATTCCCATGGTCTCGGCTTCAAACACCCCTCTGTCCCTAGGTAATAGTTGTGCTCAATTTATCTTATATCCCTTTCCAACCATCTCACTAATTCCTCTGTCTTTCAATATAACTAATAAATAGTGTACAAAGAGAAATGTAAGTAAATAAAGGTATCCCTGTAACAGGCCGTGGAGGCCCATAGGTTTGTGAGATGTTGACGTTCCCACATTTTCTAGACAACTGGCTCCCAGGTGGCGGTAAGGTTGTCAGCCTTACGCTCCGGCCGCCCTTTACCCACAAGAACATTCCAAAAATATTCCTGGTACTCATTTCTGGTAGAGGCTGAGTCGAAACCAGGGACATAGTGCTGCTGGAAGGATTAGGTAAATTGAAAAATTCCACCTCATCGGGATTCGATCCTGCTACCTTCCGGCTTCTAGCAAAGTGCCTCAGCCAACTACTCTACGGCGTGTTGCGAAAATAATCTTAGTGTAGATGTCACTGTAGACAGTAATAAAATATTAACATTGTATTGTGTTTAAAAAAAATTATAGACTTTAATAAGACTTATACTTTATGTCATGAATTAGCGTATTTTATGACAAGTGATTCTTGATAAAATCGCTACAGTTAAGTGTGAGATGAATGTGAAACAGAAGTTACGTGGGTCAGGAAAAACAGAATTGAAAGCGCTGTACAAATATTACTATAAATCCCGAATAATCGAAGAGCAACTCTGACCACAGCCCAGCACTGTGAAGAAAGTACACTAGAAGCGTGAAAATTATGTCGAAAATATTTCTTTGTTAATTTGTGGTTCGAAAACTTCAATGGATATAAGAAACATTTCGGAGGATTAGTCAGCTAGCTACATATTTATCCACATTTCAAGTGTTTTTATAATCAAACGTCATTATATCCACACACACCAACACTCACTTAGACTCTACAAAAGAAAACCACTTTTCCTTCGCACAGGCTGAGGTCTCCTGTTTTTTTTTATTGCTAGTGGGTTGGGACTAAGTCCCTTGTACTACTGCCATTTCTGGGCTATTGCACCAACCCCAGATGATAGGTGAGGGTGATTTTGGAGCAATTGGTGGAATGTAGATTGGCAGGGGAAACCGAAGTACTCAGAGAAAAGTTGCCCCAGCGCCACATTGTCCACCATAAATCCCACTTGACCAGACTCGGGATCGAACCCGGGCCGCCGCGGTGGGAAGCCAGCGACTAACCGCTTGAGCTATGGCGCGGCCTGAGGTCTCCTGTTACCGAACGCTTTCTCATTTGCTATTCAGCCTGGTGTTCCCAGCTTCCTCAATGCTCTACCATGTAACTTCCACACACTGAGTAGCACATTGTAGGCAGAGCTGCATTCGATAGGTATCTATCTATCTATCTATCTATCTATCTATCTATCTATCTATCTATCTATCTATCTATCTATCTATCTATCTATTTATCTATCTATGGCTCTGCAGCCCTATTCGATTGACCCTGGATTTTGTATAACCTTAGTTAATAATTACTATTTTTTAACTTTGCTTTCAGTTTATTAAGATTAATTAGGTTTATTTATCTGCGCTTTATATAACGATGCTCTAAGCTCTCAGATAATTTAGCGTCGATTTATTTGTTGATGCAATGAATAATGAATTAGAAAAGGTGCGGAAGGATGCAGTCGAGGTCTAGCATGATGTACTATCATATAATTTTCCTCGAGCGACTATTGACAATTAACATAATCCTGAGTCAAGATACAGGTGTTCTTGCCGGTATTCGAACCAAGCACTTTCTGAGCACGAATCACGAGAGTTACCTTTTGAAGCCTCCTGCTCAGTGATTATGTTAGAACTGAATAAAATGGAAGTTAGAGGAAAATAAACTGGGAAGGATGCGGAGGGAACCTCTCGTGGTATTTGCCTGGAGGGACTGCGGAGATCCACGAAAATTCTCAGTCATGACAACTGATTATCAAGCAGAGATTTGAACCCATAGACCTCTCGAATACGAATCACGAGTACTTTACTATATACTGCAGGACTCTCCCTCAGTTTATACGTTTAAACTGCGGAATAGTAGTTTCAAATTTGTAACTGCTCACAATTCATAAGAGCTTCTCTCCTCAATCGACAGTGTTGAATCAGCATTATTAAATAATACAAGAATCAGTGAAATGGACGTTGCAGGGATGGACAGTTAGGAGCCCTGTCAATATAAAACTGAGGACACGAGGAAGGGTATTTACTTGTAGAAACGAGGCCTGCAGTTGCATTGCACCGTCAGCTTTCTGGCAGAACATGCATGCGCTCTTAGCGTCCTTTCCTTACCACTAACCCCATATTCAGGAACAGTGGATCGTCTGTCATCTCCTGGCATGCAGCAGGCGTCGTTTGTTTACTCGTTACCCACTGTGCTGCACCTCATCTGAATTCATTCGGTAATGCTCTAGATTTCTAACCGAGAGGTACTGCTTCAATTATCGGCAGCTTCTCAGGTTTTCGTCTTTTCCCTCAACTTCTAAAGGCGAATACCCTTAACAACACCATAAGCATTTCCTTCCAAAGTATTACTAAATCATTCTTTATAATAGTTTTTAAGGTATTATTTCCCCTCATCACCGGAAAGATGACGAATGTAGTAACAGTTCTTGGGACTAGCCCTTTCTAACGGATCCAACAGAATAGGTGTACACTACCCCATCCACCTGAGGACGGAGACAGACCCAGTCTCTGAAACGTTGTGGTTTTATGTCTTCTATATACCAGAGTCCAAAATAAGCCTAATAGTTCTGTACAGCATACACCATCGTCAGAATAATTTCAAGTCTATTTCTTCTTATTGGTTTTGGAAAGCTGCTCAGTTCGAATCTCGAAAGCGGAACTAAATGAACTTTTATTTGTTTTCCTAGTCCCTGAAGATACTGGGATCATCCCATCCACTTTTGCAAACACAAGAGAATTTCTTAAACATGTACTCAGATCTGCGTTTTAGCGTTAGCCACTAATTATGTGTGTAACTTTCAGTTTGCAATTTTTGTTTTTAACTGCCACAGAAGACAAACTGAATTTTGTTAGATTTCACGCTTTTACACCTATGCCTATGAAAAATATTGTCTTCTGGTATGTGGCGACCTGTACTCCGATAGTAGTTGTCCGAAGTTTCGGAGACACCTTTAATTAACATGGAGTAACAGAGGACAGTAATGTTTATTACTAATTCTTATTACTTGACATTACCAGAATCAACTACATTTACAAGCAACAGCGACAGATTTTCAATCCAGTCGTTTCTGTTCGTTTTCATACAAGCACCTGCCATATCTATATCTGTAAAGGCAAATGCTGTTCATACTACCGAGGCTGTGTTCGACTGGGATACAGTAACTTGTCTATACTAATGGTATAAGTTATTTGGTCGAAAACATTAATACTGTGACATGTCAACGCATTGCCAGGCGACTGTTCGATAAACACCCCCGATACGCGCACACAACAATAGGACGAATGTTATAGCTCGTTGCTAGGCAACAATTAGCGCACAAATGAACTCGCTGGGTAGGAATCATGTGATTTGTGTTTTCAATGTTGTCCGCGCCATATCCAGTGCTAGGCAACAGAACTGTAAGTATGTCTACAATAGTATAAGGTGTTTTCTATGCGTGGTCCGTGCCGAAGATTTATAAGGAACAGCAAAGGTGGTTTGTGAGTAGTAGAAGCTGCGAAGCCGTGAGCCAAGGACAGGAAGCCGTCATGGAAAAGAGTAGAGAGTGCAGTGCAGTGTAGTTAAGAGTTACCTCCAAGTGTGCGCCTGTGAAGAGAAGACTTTATGTGTAATATTTGGAGTGTGTAATTAAAGGAGACTTTTATAGTTCCTGTGTTTTAAGTTGGTTAGCAGGAAAGAACTATCGTGTGTATCAGTGAATTATAAAGTGTAAAAATAGCGATAGCGCTATGATTAAGTGTAATTACTGATGGTGAGCGTCAGGAGTAAATAAATCCGTTCATCAAATTCACAACCTGCGTTGTTAGTCACTAATACTCGTTACAATATCATAAACAGAGAAGTAAACCCCATTAGACTCCAGTAAGAAGTTTGGTCTAAACGTAAGCGAAAAGAAAACAAAATGTTAGGAAGCGTTCCAAACTTGAGATATTTAGGGACAGTGAAAACAAATGAAGGAACCTAATGAAATTAAGGGAATATTTGCTGCCATTAAGCATCGAATATTTTGCCTGTCCATCTGAAGTCTAAGAACTTAAACACACGAGTGCGGAATTTTGTCTCTCACGTGAAAGGAAGGATATATATTTGGATGTAAGACGGAGACAGCACCAGGATGGTGGAGAAAATGGAATTTATTCGCTTAGTGGGGGGTGGAGTCCAGTTCGGTAGACTCGGCACTGCGGCCACTGATTGGCCTATTTTACCTGCCCCGCGTGATTATGAGGATGGAGAATTTGGTGGAATGAAAATTGGTAGGGGAAACCGAAGTACTCGGAGAAAACCTACCTCAGCGCCACTTTGTCCACCACTAATCCCACTTGACCAGACCCGGGTTTGAACACGGGCCGCTGCGGTAGGAAGACAGCGATTAACCGCTTGAGCTATGGCGCGGGCTTGAGAAAATGGCATAATGAGGACCTTCTAAAAACATTTTCTTCGCCAGATATTACTAGGATGATGAAATCAAGGAAAATGAGATGGGTGAGGCAAGTATCATGCACGGGAGAGGAGAAATATGTATACGGTAGACCAAGGTGTAGATGGCAGTGCAATATTACGTTCCGTATTAAAGAAACTGGATATAGGATGTGGACTGAATTCGTTTAGTTTGGGAAGTGAGCGAGTGTTAGGAGCTTGTGAACACGATAATGAAGCTTCTGGTCCCATACAAGACGTGGAATTTCTTGACTATCAACTTTTCAAGAAGAACCATCCTCCAAGGATATCTAGCCTGGGTTCAGTGCTCGGTTAGGGGCTCATATAAGAATCAGAGCAGAGATACTGTGTCACTCTTCGAACAGTTACATATTCTAATCAATAGAAAATTTTCGTTATTACATAAGGATCCTAGTTGAAGAAATGTAAACTCGCTTTCAAGAAATGAATGGACCCATTCGTCCTGTAAGATGAATTTTCACACCCCTGCACTAAGCTGCCAGAAGAACATGTTTATTTTACGCTGTTAAGACGTCTCATCAATCCGTTCAAATAATCCGTCTACAGAATAGCACGGCCTGCTAGAGATGTTTGCTGAGCCCAGACAATTGTGCTCTGAAAACGTAGTTGAGAGCAGGAGTACAATCTGGAGCAAGACAACATGTCCCACAGTGACTCATCTGTTTCAGTCCCTTCCTTGAGCCATAATGAAGATAAAGTAGCACGCACGTAACAAAAACATGGTAAAGGGACACTTCTTATTGGCCATCGCTGTCGCGTGTTTTAGGTGTCAATGCCTCACATATTCCAGGAGATTAATGACGGATATTAGGGCTATAAAATATGACTTCCCAGTGGCTGAGCTGCAATGCGCCTTTTCTTGTATCAAACCATGGGGAAGATTACCCTGAATGTGGTCATCTCTTGTTTTTTTCTGACGTTCCTCGTCTTCAGTTATAACAACCGCCCTCATTTGATCGTGCCATTGACGTTTTGTATAGAACAGAGAAGAAATTATGTGGATACGCACTGTAGATAAGTGGCGTGCAGTGTTACTAGTAGAAGAATCTTATTACCGTAGATATTAGGCCATAACCAGATCAACATATAATACTAAAAATGAGTATAAAATATAATAAATATATTTGAAGATGCTCTCGAATTCGAAGAGGCGGGTGTAAGGCACCGAATCAGAAATAAGTTTTCTCTTCGTGCAATTTCTGAAAAGAGACGTACAAATTACAGCTGTAGGCCCATAGACAATTTCTGCGTGTTACGAAGGGTGAACAGGAGAAAAAACATTAAGTTTTCCGGAGTGTGGAGACCCAAGTGTTACTAGATAGACAGAATTTTGTATTTCGATATAACTCCTTAAGATAACTGTCCGCTGAGATATGACGCCATGTATTCTAGTATATACGTATTCGACATTTTGGACAAACCTGCAACTTCGTAGCAGAAGTGTCGGTAGATATGTCTGTCTATGAAATCAGAAGGTGCCTCTTCCTAGGAGATTATAACCTCAATATTCACTGCCTTGAGAATCTCAAATTGCATACTTCGGCCGCTCTTTATATTCTTTGGGCTTTGGCCCATTCTTGTCACTGCACGTCTAGGGACAGCAAAGTGGCAGTAGACCTATACGCAACATCAGCAAAAAAGGGGCATCGTATCGTCACACCCCCCTCCCCAAATGCACTTAGGGGATTTCGACGAGAATTAATATGCTGGGGTGGTGAGGCTAGACAGTTTCCTTAAGGCTAATTAGTCTCTTCTGAAGCTCATCATACAAAATATTGTTACGGGAAATACACGTCATTAAGTCCTTCAATCTCCTTTTTAATCTATTTTCGATATATTGAATATTTAAGGAAATAGACGTGTATAAATGAAATAAATTTACATTTCTCTATAATCTGTATTGCTGGTCTTAGTTGTTGCCTCTCGTCGGAAATGTGGCTCTGTGTAAGCTCATTATGAGCTATTAATAATTTGTAACAATACTTTTGTTTACAATAAATGAATAGCAAGAGCAGGGATAGCTCAGTCGGTATAACTATAGGCTACGGGGTGGACAGCCGGGGTTCAATTCGCAGCAGTAAAAAGAAAGTTTTCTCCATAGCGTCCAGGCCGACTCTGGGGCCCAACAAGCTTCCTACCCAATGGGCAGCCGGAGGTAAAGTGGTAAGGTCGTGAAGCTTACCACTCACATGTATGTAGTACTGAGGACAAGAGTGTTGGAGTTATTCACTCCCCATATGCCTTAATGACGTAGTGTATAAATAATTAAGCATCTGGACAACTTTACATTTTTAACACCCAAATAATAACTATTAATGTCAGTGGAAATTGATGAATGAAAGAATGAAATGAATGAATTTTGAAATACATGCAATGTGAACAGCGTTACTACTTTACAATCTCCTTTTGTGTTTTGTTTTTTTATGTCCTGTTTCGATAGTAGCGAATAAAACCGTGCTGTTATACCCATAACCAACCGGCATGCAAGCGTATAATGTACCTGGTATAGAGCCATGTTTGAATAGACGACTGTCTGGTAGCAAGAGCACGTCTACATGCAGCAGTCGGAAGACAAATTTCTGTCACTTTTCTTAAGATTCAGTATTTCCTTGAACCGAATAGCACTATCTTCATTTACATCTTCAGAACGTCCCTCCACCACTGACCACTCAACTTCTGTCACGTAACACACGATCTGGCTGGGTGATGGCAGTCAACTAGTTTCTTCCTAACACCGCTCCTCTAGTTTTGTTTCGCAAACCTAACCTTCCTCGTACTGCTGCTACTTCTTTCTTCCTGTTACTAACGAAATGATCAATGTTGACCCCCTCCTCCCTTTACTTGTCCATTCTCTTTAGTTTGTGTGAAGCAGAGATTGTTAAGGGGCATTCTGGTAGGCGTCGCCTTGCGGATGGGGCCACCTGTACCGGCAGTACATCTGTCTATGTGTATGCCCGAGGTGGGGAGATTTCTCTCCGTGCAACAAGTGTAACTACCTCTCACTTATGAAGGAAGGAAGCGAAAAGAAGCAGAAAGTTTTCTTCCTACATGCCCGTCTCATGCTATGTAACCTAATTAGAAAGAATCGATTAGTTAGGTAGTTAAAAGTTAATGCAAAGCGAGTAGATTGCTTACAAGTTCGTTAATCGCTGAATTTCTTAATAGAAAATGATCACGTATTCCTAACTAGGAGTTATTCATCACGATATGTTCATCACCGATATTATATATATTATTTTTCTTGGTACTACAGCCCCGTGGGCCTAGGCCTACCTCCATGAACTTCTCCGTTCACTTCGGTTTTTATAGATCTTACATATTCAGTAGGACTCCTTCGGCGGGTGATCAGCTCGTCGGAAGGCCTCTACCTGTAGACAAACACAGAAAAACGTACACACACAAACTAAAGATCCATGCCCTGAGTGGGATTCGAACCCACGATCCCGGTTTCCAAGCTAGCGAAGACAGTACATGCCTTAGACCGCTCGGCTACCGTGACCAGCCCCGCTATTATATATATATATATATATATTTCCCCCCCCCTTGGCGCTATAGCCAGAGTGGGCCTAGGCCTACCTCCATGAACTTCCCCGTTCACTTCGATCCCGCTATTATTTACCGTTATATTTTTTGAGGAAGCGTAATCTACAGACGCAATAATACACCAAGAGCCAGTCAACACTTCCTCAGTTGCACTCAAAACACAATGCGGGCATACTGTTTATTTATGGACGCTGTCACTAACTCACAATAGGACACTGAATGATAGGATTGTTGGAAAAAGTAAAGTCGTACCTCTGATTAGTTTATTAAGCACAACGACGTGAAGACTTATGGGAAGAGAAGGCGTAGCTCCACCATTCTTCACCAAAGCACTGGATGGAGGTGTGGTCAGCTTCACGCCTCAGCCGCTTTTACGCCGGGAAAGAGTCCCCGGTACCCATAGGATAGAAGGGTTGTGGGCCACAGAGCCGGTCTGGCCTCTGTGGATTAAATCAAAGTGTTTCTGCCTCTGCTGTTCATCTCGTACCGACTGAACTATCCCGTAGAGGATTACTGGTGAATGGTTAATTGGAAATGATGTGGATAGAAACGGCCGTATTCTGTTAAAAGCACTGTCTTGACATTTCCTGGAGGGTGTTAGAAAACCAACGAAAAATGTCATTCAGGATATTCAGTGTACCAGTCAAGATTCGAACAGAATGCCTTCCGAAAATGTCACACAATTTGCAGCTTGGGCCTTCTTGCTCCTCTACTTTTACAATCAGCGTTCTGTCCTGCGGCGCATGTTTTGTAGAGTAATGTCTTTTTGACGTTAAAGGCAAATTGTCCCTAGGACCAAGCCCCATGCTATGAAAGCTTGCAGGTGAATTCCCATGAATTTATAGCATGGTTCTACAAGGAGTTGCGTGGTCAGATCGACATGCCAGCCTCCTGTCTCCGGGGAAGGAACCTCTGTTGTCCATTTGTAATTAGATAGGGGAATTTTGATAGGTCGAAAGGCCGACTTGGATGTCGTGACGATGAAACGAATCTCCTTACTAGAGGATGAAACCGTTAGTTCACCAGGTTACCATTCTCCTTAAAACTGCGGTATCCCGCCACAAATTCTTGATATTAAAATAAATATTTTGTAGGGAGGGTTGAGGTTTTATTTCTGTAAAACGTATTATCTTCTGGTATGTTAAGCCATGTGACCTGTTAGACGTAAACGTCTACCAGACTACCATAGGCCACTTCTCAAATTATGGTGGTCTTTAACTCAGTTATTTTCAGAGGGATCTGATGATTACAAGTTCTTCCACTCGTAAATAAGCATTATTTAGAAATCCTCACTACTAATTTCCTGTTCGTAATACAGTAAACACTTGTTATCATGGACTAATAGGTGGGACTCAATGTCCATTATTCCTGATGTCCGCTATGACTGTGTGAAGATACAGCCACGGACGTACATCTTAGGATACATAGCCAATGTACGCAATTGCATGAAGTTTATTGTATTGAGGTTCTGTTTTATTTTAAATATTGTCACATGTTCGGGGTTCCGTCACGAACAATAACAGGTTCTGTATTGGATGCTTAGATATTGGTACTTCCACTACCATCACTCCTAATTACGATCAGGTATAACAGCTCACAATTGATGAGTCTTTAAGACAAGCCCCATTCTGCTGGACTGCGACGCTGTTCCCTTCCACTGTAACTGACTTGCTTCTGATTTAAAATCAGACCCTTCTTCAGCTTCCGTTGTCCGCGGGTTAACACTCCACAGCTGAACACTCAACTACCGAATTGAACTGTTGAGTAACTGAACGAACTCACCTGAACCGAAGTAAACTCTCCTTTTGTAACTTCAAGGCGAACCCACCATCTCGAATAGTTCGTGTGTTACGGTATCTATTCGTTACCGCGGGAACGTGCTTACCGAACCGTTGTCTAGCAATAGACTATTCCGGTTTTCAAGCTCTATGTCACACTCGTTGCCACGGACACACATTTTAGCGAGCCCATGTCTAACAATGGACTATTTCGGCTTTAAGGCGTCATGTCACAATATCTTTCTAATTACAGAATTTTCTTCGTTCCTCAACATCTCTAAAAATTCAATTCTACACAGCCAGATTTTCTGTTATATCCGACATCCGTTATATCCGGGTACGTTCTGAAGAGGGTCTATTTTGTTAACATTTTGAAAGAAATTAAGAAAATATCTGAACGAGCCTAATGTTCTTTACGGTTTTTTAAACATTGTTACTAAAAACGGATCATTACATATGATTCAATTCTGAATCTAAAAATAAACCACAATCTATTGAGGCAGTAAAGAATGTATGAAGCTTCATGTCCATGCTCTCCAATAGCCTTCATGACACGGTGCTTAAAGTACGGAGACCGCCTTAACTTCATGCATGTTCACTGTTTACACATTTGTTCGTGATAATGAATCATCATAAATTTAGAAACTTCGCTGTTTGTAATCTTTTTCCTTACACAAGGCAGAACAGCAGATTTATGGAATCATCATCCTGACTGTGTGTGTTCTCCCTTTCACCTTTCGAACCCCCTCTTTACTTGTCACTAAATGTTATACAGGTCTGAACCCGATGCCATTAGAGGACACCCCAACCTCGTACATTTTAATCTCTCACAATCACTAATAGCATGGCGGACCACGAATGGTGAGGTTGGAGTGTCATATAATACAAATACGGTAATAGATCTCCGACAAATATGCAGATTTGCTGTGGTATTTCCTTTTTGTAAAATGTAAACGGCCAACATGGTAGTTGCATGAAATCATCGTTTGGTCTGATGGCAGTGCCTAATGAACCTTATCAAACGTGATGTGGAGATACAGCATAAACATACATATAAATTATATATGACTCATTTCAGCGGCTCATTTATCCATCTACAAATCCTCATATCCATCTGCCAAATCATTGATCCTTCCAGTAATCCACAAATCTATCCAAGCATTTATCTGTCCATTCACTCATCCACTCATCAGCCAATCCAACCATGTATCTGGCCATCAACTGATCTACCTATTATTTCTTCCGCTAATCCATCCATCCACCATTCCACCAATTCATTAAATAATTTATCTATACAATCACCTTCCATAAATCCACTGAGACCTCAGCATCAATCAATTCATTTTTCTTCTATTCATTCCCCATTCCGCCCATTCCTCAGTCATTCATTTATTCATCTATGCGCTACTCATCAATCCATTCACCAATTCACCTTGCATATTATCATCTATTCACCAGTTCGCTCATTCGCTTTGCATATTCTCATCTATCCACTAGTTTATCTATTAATTCATCCTGTATACAACTGTCCACCCATCCGTTTATCAACCAACCTATTCATTACTCCGATATTCATCCATCCACTCATCTGTCCGTACAGCCAGGCAACCTATCATCTCTTCGTGTTACTGTGTTTGTGCACCACTCGCATTTTCTGCTATGCCATTTCTCTTACTTTCATCGCCTTTCTATGCCTCCCTGGCAGTGCGGCTTTACCTGTGCCTGCCTGCCTGTTCTTAACTCAAGTTTTCTCTCTGTGACACCAATAATTGTAATAATAAAACTAAGTGAATTATCATTCGAAGGACAATGTATATGATACAACAATCGCACCTTCACATGTTGAGAGTTGCAATAGTCTGACGGCAACATTCATTCGCATCGGGGAAAGCCGAGCATGGTTTTCTGATGTGGCAGAGAAACACTATAAGCAAAATAGCCGCAATGAGACGTTATAGGAATTAGGCATAAAGTCATTCTAACTAGGAGCTTTCATTCGCAGTCTCATAGTAAGTAAAAAAATCTGTTTGCGTGAGATTCGTTATGAACTGAGGAACTCTGCCATATGTCTTGCAATATTTTCAAGACTCATTTTCGTGTTAGTCTCTGTCTATGCCCGGGTGTTTCAAGAGAACTTTTCCCTTCAGTCTATCCGACTAAAATTTTGTATGCATTTATTGCCTCCCTTATGCATGCTACAATTGGGGGCCATTTCATCCTTACTGGCTAAATCACCCTTCATATTTGGTGAAGAGTAGCAATTATGAAGCTCCTCGCTATGTAATTTCTATCAGCTTCTTATTACTCTCTCTCTCTCTCCCAAGGGTCCATATATTGTCCTCAGTATAATGTTCTCAAGTGCTTTCAATATAGCTTATACTCTTGCGGAAAGAGTTCACACTTAAACGCATACTTAATTTTCTCTGCAATTATTTGAATATGTGCCTCCTTGCCAAAGTCTTATAATTTTTATAGACATAATTAGTATACGGGCCTAATTATTAATGATCCCAACATTCTATAATACTCTAGTCTATGTTATTATACTTGTTACTTTTCTATCTTTCTCTGAAAATATATTTTTGTTTTTCTTTTATATCACTTTTAGTCTGTTTCTTTTTCGTCGCATCCATAATTCGGTTCTAGGTTCTCCTACATCATCTTTATTCCCTTCTCCTTATTTCTCATTCCTAATCTGTAGTCATTGCTTTTCTCCTGAAGTTCCGGATGCCAGGCTGCACACAATTCATCCAGCACCCAATGTGGGCCCCATTATAGCGACGAGGGGCAGAATCTGTTTCCAATATTTTAAAGAACATATTCGGGACGACACTGATAGCTGGGGCCGTTACAACATGCAGATGTGGCGGTCTGGTCCATGAAGCTGATAAATTGAATCTTATTCAATGAAATATACGGGGGTCTAGCACTGCTATATCTGGAATGTTAAAAATAAACAAGGGAGGAAGCAGCATGCAGTTCATGACTTCTTCCATCAGTGAATATGAGGATATTTGCAGTATATTCTAGTAGAGAGAAGGACTTCTTAGAATGGGAGAGGTTAGTCCTTTTGATAGAGAATAAGATGCATTTTTCTGAGATAAACAGGAACCTGAAGGCCACCTCTACTCAGTTGAAGCTGCATACAATTTTATAAAGATCATTCGTTGAACATCACATTGACCTTGATGTACGTTTATTGCTGATGCAGCTGTATATTGTGCAGATCTAGACATACAGCCCAAAGTTAGAAATTCATTCCCCCTTATTTCACTAAATATGGATCATGTAGAAAAAGTTTTCAAGCCAAGAAAAAGAGTCTCAAGGCGCGTCCACATTACTCATGCTCGTGCTCGTGCTCTTGCTGGTCAGGCTTGTGCTCGTCGGGAGACTCGTCTGACTTTTACTTGTGCTCGTAAATTTTGGTCCACACTACTTCAGTTGCTCCCCAGGCTTCGGCGCGTGAGGGTCCGTATATTTACTCGTAGTGTGTATAGGCTGTAGTCGTATTTTAATTTACTGGTTATAGTTTTTAAATTAAAAATTAAAAATTTGCTTGTCTCGTGACTTGTCATATCGTCCACATTACTCGCTAGCATAGCCCGTCACACGAACACGAGCACGAGTAATGTGGACGCGCCTTAAGAACTGAGGCTCTCACAATGATGGTTACGAAGAGTTTAATCTTCTAGGATATAGAGCCTTGTAGTCCGCTGAAAGGCAACGGTGTTTGGAAAGAACGGATCGCCTCGATTACACGTATCGAAGAGCAAGCCAAGCAAGGAGCCATCGCGAAAGCAGCTGGAAAGAAGAGCCTCTGCTTTCCACTTGCTTATCCTCGAATGGTCACCTGAATCCAAACGGACTACACGTTGTTATGCCAGAGAAGATAGGCTCTGGTTTTAATTCTCTGTGCATTTTTATATCACAATCTAACATTTTCTCTTTGCCATAAATCTTTTTGGGAAAATCTACAAGTGCGATCCGTGTTTCACATAAAACAGAAATTTTATTAGACTTTTAGAGAGCAGCATTAAATTCTAATGATGATTTTCGGTGTCGATTCCAATAATAAACCCAAGAAATGTGCAGGCGGACATGCAAACCCTTCTTTTTATGTTTGTACTTCCTGAGCAATACAGTGCTCACACAAAGACACAAAGTATTAAAACGTGTTTACTTTTCACAAATACAATAATATTTAATTGTGAATATCTTTCTATAATTAGGGAACATACTGCAGAAATATTTGTAGCCTTAAATGAAGGTATTACGTAGAAGTTGCAGTGCTTTCTAACATCACGATACATAAAAGAGCGTCATAAGCCAGTGCAGTGAGATATAAGAGCGTTAGAAATTGCAGACAGATAAACTGAAAGAAGCCTGTGATTCCAGTATTTCAAGGGACTATAGTTTTCTAGCTTACAGTTTCACTCTTTATTTGTTTTATTTCGTTCAATTTTAGAATCTGGTAATAAGAGGAGGAACAGGTTATTAGTTCTAAGTAAAATGTTGTAACGTTGATGGACACAGCGTTGCTTGGCTATTGACCCTTAAACAACTTTGCACGAATAAGCACAAGACAACAATGGAAGTGCGGCTTTTCTATGCGGTCGGCGCCATGACCGTTGTTATGCAATCGCTCGGTAAACACGTTTCAACAATACAGGTTGTTTTCTGCATGGTCAGTGCGGAGGCTATATAACGACAGTTAGAGACAGAACAGAAGGGAATATTTGAGATTGGTAAGAGTGTATTTCAGTATCAGTAAGAGTGACCGCAACGGGAAGTTCGTAGAAGAGCTGTCAAGATTTAAAGTATGATTTGAAGACCTTAATTATGTGCAATATTTGGAGTGATTCGAAGTTCTAATTTCTGTGTTGAATTACGTTACCCGGAGAGGACTAGTGTGTACTTTTTTTTTTCCTGTGGCGCTACAGCCCCAATTTGGGCCTAGACCTACCTCCATGAAACTCTCCGTTTCACTCCGGTTTACTAGATCTTACACAAACGGTAGGACCCCTTGGGCGAGTGATCAGCTCGTCGCAAGGCCTCTACATGTAGACAAACACAGAAAAACGCACAAAACATCCATGCCTAAATGGGATTCGAACCCACGATCCCGGCTTCCGAGCGAGCGAAGACAGTGCATGCCTTAGACCGCTCGGCCACCGTGACCGAGGTGTATGTAAATCAGCAAGAGCGCTGTAATTTAAATGTTATTAAAAGAGTGGGTAACCAAGTTCTAATAAATCCAATCATCCGAACTAGAACCCGTCATTTCGTTACGCGTACCCTCTACACGTGACATTAAACGGATATAAGTGAAGAAAAACATGAAGACATAGTTTGTCGTAAAAAGAAAACAGAATAAGAAACACTTGCAAGAGCATGTGATGGTGACGCAACGCTGTGCGAGCAGACGAGAAAGATATTGGAAAGAAGTAATAACATATGCAGAGTCAGATTAAACGAAACAAAAATGAAGGCATATGGCAGTTAATAAGGAATAAAATATGCAGAATTGATGATGTAGGAAAGGAAAGCAGAATCAGAAGAGAAAAGATGAGCGAAGCGCGCAAGAGACGATGGAAGATAATGGAATGTTAACCGACAGATTATTAATGCTGCGTCCTAACCTCGCTTGCGGTACAGTAGGGAGGGAGAAATAGAGAGAGGGAAAAGGAGTGACTGAATTGGGAAAGTTTCGCACGTGAAGGATCACTCTCCAATCCCACCCGCCACATTCCACACTGTTTTTCCTCCACTTCTGTGGACATTAAAACACGGTGAAATATTGCCTACTCAGTCAGGAGGATAGAGGCAAATATCTCAACTTCTAGGCACGTCTGGTTTTAGGTTACATGTCTCCTTTCAAAGAACTTCACTCACATTATTAAACAAAATTAAATTTTGCGAACAACAGTCCATTAAAATAATTAAAATATCTCAATATAGTCCTACCTGCTTTATTTATCAGTCAGTAATCTCTCAAAGAATCTATTTTATTACACCAGGAATAACATATGTTACGCGTCAGTAAGCTGACGAGTTTCTTAATAATACAAGTTGGGTAATATATTATTACCAGTTTGTCTTAAAAGGATAATGTGATATGTCCAAGAAAGCATATAAATATAACAGTATGCTTATTCTATTAAGTGGACCGGCTCTGTGGTCTAGTGGTCAGAGTTCCTGGCTATAGATCAGGAGGTCCGGGTTCGATTCCCGGCGTTACCAGATTTTTTTTCTGAGAAGTGGTGGGTCTGGAACGGGGTGCACTGAGCCTCGTGAGTATAATTGAGGAGCTACTTCAAGGAAATAGCGGCTGCGGTCTAGAAAACTGAGATTAACGGCCTTGGGGATTCGTTTCGCTGACCACGCGACACTCTCTATCCGCTAAAGTTGGCACTAACTTCGCCGACAAGCGGCGGTCGCTCGGTCGGTATATTTCGCTTGCGGACTAAAATCACTGAGATTTCTTTTATTCTATTAAGCTCATTATTCACTTATTCAGTGTCGTGTTACAGTTAACTGCATTTTTGGATTATGTGAATGAGCATCGTCAGTATTACTTACTACTCGTAAAATAATGCTACTAATTTCTTTTCAACAGTACTTGCTTAAACCCTCTCCCAGTCAGGGTGTTGTGGCATTGTTAGGGAAGAATTTTCTTAAATTCCCTGACTCTCTCCCAAAAGCTCATGGCCACCCCTTCTTACAGACTCATTCACGCCCCTGTATATGAATGTCTACATGACCCATGCAGTTGATACAGCCGAAAATAATAGTGTGTAAAACTTCAGGTTCTCACATAATGAGTTGTGGGATGTAACGCCGTATAGTACGTTGAAAGTTAATCAACGTTTCGGAGAAACATCTCTTCCATATTCAGCGTCGAAGAATAAGAATAGTACGAAACCAGCATGAAAGATGCACCAAGCTTACTATTTGACCCTGAAGATTGAAGGAATATGTTCCTTCGAAGCGTTCGTTGTCGTCCACCCGGGCACATGGATTTCCAACACAGAAGATATAACTCTTTATATTAATACCGTATTAAGAAATATTTCTTTCTACCACTGAGATGATATTAGAGGAGTCTACAATAGAAGGCCTATATTTTTTAAATCTATTGAATGGTAAAGTATTGATTTCTGTCATTTTTTGCTTGCGAAGCCATGTAAAAATGCAGTTTTCAAAATGTAGGGTCGACTTTATGAATTTTTGCTTTATCTGCATTTAATTTGGCTATAAACACATCAGTTATCATCAGAACTACTAACAAACTATGCCTTTAGCTAATGATGCTCTGTAAGTGATATACTAATCCATGTCACTTCATTTGTGCGCCTTCACCATTACTTGTGTTGAAACAAAGTAACGGCCTTTTCTGCTCTGAAATATTTTGAAGCCCTTTCGTTGGAACTTTATGCCAACAGACTGGCTGTTCTCTGAACAAACAACGTCACCAATATGACTCCCCTGAATACACAAAGAGGCTGTCAGAGGCCTGCGATCCAAGGCTTAAGCGAACGACACGTCAATATGTTGGGACGTTAGCCACGTGTAGAAAGCACGCGGAAATTAAGGCTCTGAGTTGAATGCAGATGTACTCATATAATTCAACTCTGAACATCCTTATCATCTGTCTCAAACAAAGGAAAGTCAACGTGAAGACAAACACGAAATTTTATTTTTCTTATCAGATGCTTTTAATACAGACTAAGCACTGACCACATGGAGTTGAACCCCTGCCGTTAAGCCTACAATCCGTCGCTTACCGACTGCGCTATTAGGTTAGTAACTTTTTTAAAGTATATGGGGTAGGCGTGAATAATAATTGTGGGATCTACATTTGATGATTACATTTATTTGATATCGCTATTACAATTACAATTGATTACAACATTTCACATATTGAACTCTTTCTTGATAACGAATCTCTCACTGCTGTCTGGATCTTGAACTAGTCTCTAGTCTCTAGCCTCCCTAGTCAGTACGTTTGAATCTCGACTGGACTAACTAAACCCAGTCGAACAGTAGATTGTCCTCTGTTACCGTTTGTCGCCATGAAAACATGTAACAATTTTCGGACAAATGCCTCGGTTCATACCAGCTTATTCTTTGAAGCTGAAACGTGTTTCAGCTAGATGTTGCCTAACAACAGACGTTTCTACTGTGCTTTTCTAGCCGCACACTTCTGACGTTCGAGTGTCATGTCACGTTATGTAATAAATTGGCCGAAATTAAAATAAAGTGGCGTCACATACCCGGACGTCTTCCGAGTCCAGAAGAAAGTGTCAATGTAACCCCAGATCTTGAATTTCTAGAACATCTTCGATAGTGAAACGCGTAAAAATAACGTTTCCGAGTTACAACGGAAACAATGATGACGCGCTTCCTCTTTCTCTAAATTGTCGCATTGTAAAAGAAAGCAGTTCTAATTCAAGAATGTCGCCTCCTATATGAGACGAACAGAACATTTGAACAAAGTAGCTCTGTAAGTACTAGGAAGAAAGTGAGTTTTAACGGCAGAGTGCAGTTATCGACCTAACAAGAAAGTTTTATTAACACATCTACAACATTTGTTCGTGTTCCTTTTTACAAATTTCACTTCTGGTTTAATTCTTTGTAATACTTTATTTTGAAATCGAGCTCTCGTGAACGCGGTAATGAACCTTCGGAGGCTTCTCAAGAAGGGCTCAGTTGCATAAATTAGTAAATAATTATATATAGTAAAATTTGTGGATTATGAAGTGACAGGAGATTTGAGAAAACTGAATAAGGAGGAGCTTCATAACTTGTACTCTTCTCCAAGTATAATTAGAATGATTAAGTCAAGGAGGATGAGGTTGGCAGGGTATGTAGCACGATTGGGAGAGAAGAGGAATGCATATAGGATATTGGTGGGAAAGCGAGAAGGAAAGAACCACTGGGAAAACCAAGGCATAATTGGGTTGACAATATTAAAATTGATCTTAGAGAGATAAAATGGGATGTTATGGATTGGATTGTTCTGGCTCATGATAGGGACCAGTCGAGAGCTCTTGTGAACACGGTGAGAAACGGTCGGGTTCCATAAAATTCTGGGAAATTCTTGAGTAGCTGCATAATTGGTGTTTTCTCAAGAAGAGCTCAGCTCCATGAGTGAGTGAGCGAGTGAGTAAAAAATTTGTGGATTATGTTCATTTTAAAGCTGTGGTAGAAAGCCTGAAGGACGGGACGGTTAGAAACGTTTTAAAAAATATGTGAGAATATTATTAACATGTCTCTTGATAAGTAAAATAGGATGCCATGGACTGGATTTCTCTGCCTCAGAATTTAAACATGTGATGGACTCTTATGAACACAGCAATGTAGAGTTCTGTTTTCTGGGATGTATAACGCCGTGTAGTCTTTTGAAAGTCAACCGACGTTTCAGAGTAACAGGGCTCCTTAATTTTCATGTTAATTTTTCCTTGGATTATTCTTCGACAGTGAAAATGGAGGCAAAATATCCCCCCCCCCGGAACGTCAGTTGACTTTCAACGATCTTCACGGAGTTTTATCGCAAAAGATAGAACTCTTCATAGGCAGCGCGGTGGAAACCTCCGACCCTGTACAGTAACGAACCTACATATTCCATAAAATGTTATAAATTCGTGATTTCAAGGTGCTGGCGAAGTTATGTACTAATAACGTTTACCAGCATGCTCATTGTCAGCCTACCGCTCGACTCTTAAGCTTGCCTACTGTCTGTGTTTGCTCGTTTATTACACTCCTAGTTATCCTTCATATCTAACTGCCGCGTACTTCATCTGCTACCAGAGACCGTACCATTCCCTTCTGGAAAGGAGCCCATTATATAGTAAGTTTCATGTTATATTAAAAATCTTATTTGCATATAAAGAATTTCATTTAAATATCAAACATAAATTATTATCCATCTCCGGAAATATTTCCAGATTAATATATTAGTTGTTAATTCTTTCTGTGCATCAAATGAACGCAATTTTACTTTCGTAATGTCGACAGATTTGGGGATTTAGTTGAAGTTCCCGGCTCCTGGTCCGCCACATCTCAAGAACACTCAGTGATTATCTCCGGATGGTACCCTGCGCGCAGTCCATATACAGTCTGCGCATGCAGATTAGTTTTCAGTGTTTTTATGTGGTGTAAACGTGCTGTTTACATCCTTCAGTGAACACTGAACATGTGTACCGACTGAAAACGCTGTATACTCGTATATTCGGAAGAAATACTTTAAGATAATTCTATAAGCCTAATTACACTGAATGTCTTTAGCGCTGTACTTATTTTTTGATAAATTTTATTTGTACGTAATCAAAATGCGAAGTACTATTTTTTCATTGCTAGTGGAGTGGGACTAAGTCCCTTGTACTGCGGTCAATTCTGGCCTATTGTATAAGGGACTAAGTCCCTTGTACTGCGGCCACTTCTGGCCTATTGTACCAGCCCCAGATGATAGGTGAGGTTGATTGTGGAGCAATTGGTGGAATTAAGATTGGCAGGGGAAACCGAAGTACTCGGAGAAAACCTGCCTCAGCGCCACTTTGTCCACCACAAATCCCACTTGACCAGAAGCCGAGATCGAACCCGGGCCGCCGCAGAGGGAAGACAGCGACTAACCGCTTGAGCTAGGCGCGGCCCTCAAAATGCGAAGTAAATTTTATGTTCTGTCTATATGTGGCTCTACAGCCCTTGTGAACCTTGGCCGCTTTTTCAGTTTCTTAATCTATACACAAATGGTAATACTCCTTGGAAGGGGGATCAGTCCGTCGCAAGGCCCTTACCTACACACAGGACAACACAAACACAGAATAAACGAGCATAGACATCTGTGCCTCGAGTGGAACTCGAACCCACTATCTGAGCGTTCGAGCGTACAAAGACAGTTCATGCCTTATACTGCGCTGCCTCTGTGGTCGGTATGATGTTATATAGTGAACATAGGTATGCATCTAATATACGGCTTTTGAATCCCTTCAATCAGCACTCTATAAGAATATCGCTTATTTCAGGAGTATTATGCCGTGTATAGTAGTAGAGCTTTATTGACGTTTCGGACGAAACCGTTACTTTCATATTCACTTTAAAATGGAATCAGCAGATTCATCCGAAACGTTGGTAACTCTCTACCGACCGCACTGCAACGCGTCCCAGAAAGTATCAGTATTCATATTGACCAAAGTGTGAACCTCAAATGCCGACATATATAAAGATTAAAATTACTGAAAACTTACATGCACATGACCTGTAACGGTTCTGAACTGTAAAGCTATATTGTAGTAATAGGCTCAGGCTAAGTCATGGCTTAAGCGGTTAGTCCCTGGCTTCCCACCGCGGCGGCCCGGATTCGATCCCAGGGTCTGCTCAAGTAGGATTTGTGGTGGACAAAGTGGTGCTGGGGCGGGTTTTCTCCGAGTACTTCGGTTTTCTCTGCCAATCTTCATTCCACCAAATTCTCCATCATCATAATCACCCGGGGCAGGCTGCAGTAGGCTAATGAGTGACCGCCGTGCCGAGTGCACCCAGCTGGACTCAAACCGCCAATCAGTGAATAACAGAATAAATTAAGTAATAGGCTACGTATATCAGGCGAGCCTCTTCAGAGAACAGGGAAATGAAATGTAGATTATGGACATTTCTGTCCTACGATCCTACTATAGAACGACAAAAGAAGAGATGGATATAAAGTCATGTATCGAATATCCTAACGATAGCTGCTCAAAACTGACCCCTCGAGGAACGGTATTCTCCCCCTGTATATGACGCATACTGCCAAGGCAAAATGCCCTCTCGATGAAACTCGGAAATCCACTTTGAGATTTCTGTGACTGACGTCTAGTGATTGACTCTCTTCTGTCATGATGTCTCTCACAAAAGGACATAACTGAATGGAGTGAGACCTGCGTCTGTGTCCCTTCACGACGCTGTCCCGAAGTAGAAATTTTACATCCTGGTAAGTCAGATCAGAAGCGTACACGAATTTATTTCACTGGAGCAATCTATTCATGTTATTCTCACGTGTCCGGAGTTCCGTGACGAATAATAGTGGATTCTGGATTAGACGAAACTGTTTATTGGATAACTCTTTTACTATTTCAATTACAATCACTCTGAAATAGCGTCTTCCAGACGATGCGACTTCATTAGTCCCTCGTCTCTCACGTTTCGTCTTCTGGTTCTTGGCTGAGCTGGTTCCTTCTGTTCCCAGCTCTGCTCTGTTCGTCTCTGATCTAGTCTCTGCTCTGTTTTCCTGTTCTCAGTTCTCCTCTGGTCTGATTTCCGCTCTGCTCTCCTCTGATCTGACCTCTGATCTGGTCTTCTCTGATCTCTTATCTTATACAGCTGGAAGGCCTAGAAGATACCTTCTTGAAGGGATTCGTTTCCCATGTTAGCTAGCGTAACTGTAGGTGGTATATTAGTTGCAGTGAGAACGTGTTTTCATTTTTAGGTAACAAGTTGATTTTATCTCTAGCTATTTGTTGTTGCGGGGGTAAACGCTTATTAAGCCGTTGCCCGGCAATGGACGTCTCTGTGTGCGCTGTCTTGAAAACGCGTTTTAACAAGCAGTTGTCTGAGAATGGACCCCACCTCAGATGTTCTGGCCTTTAGGCAGCACGCCACATTATAAATAAATGCAGAACGTTCTTAGAGCTTCGTGAATAGAGAAGCCCAGTAACATTAGTACGCATATTTCACATTTCTGTCAGTCACAGTAAACAGGCATTAGAAATACATGTCTTCACAAATGTCGGGACACACTAAAGGTGGGACATTCGTTCTCTAAACAGACGCAGGCTTAGTCTACCAAAAATGTCGGCACTTGCGTGGTTCATCACTCTGTATTAATACCTCTTTTATTCATAGCTGCCTTAATTCTTTGGAGCTTAGAAGCTGACAGTCGCTCGCCTGGCTGAGAATCACCGTGAATTCTCAGCAGACAGAAGGTTCATTACCGTCATCATGGTTCATAATTGTAAATCAGTGATTCAGAATCTCGAACCGGAGACGGGTTAAGTGCCCCACCCATCTCATATGGCTTGAAGTGATCGCCGTTTTGTACGTCACTCTAAGACGCTTTCAATATATATATATATATATATATAATATGTAGCGTCGAATGATGGGATAATGCATTAAGAGAGAATAGAAAGGATTTGAAAGGAAGTGACTGTGGACTAATTGGGAACTAAGGAAGGACTGAGAAAAACTACGAGAGACTTCAGTCAGAATGGCCTAGGTACTGTCCGAGATTCGAACGTAACACCTCCACAATACAAGTCTAGAATTATAGAGCTAGGCCAAACTGCTCGATTGAGTACGATTTTCTGAATTAATACCCCTTTCCTTAGGTCTGATATTCTCATTGGTATACACTATGTCCTTAAACATTGTTAATCGCCGTTAAGGTAAGAAACCAGATTTCATGCCGAAACAGTGTGTAAAATTATTGTCCTTTATATTTCAGTCTTTAGGCTTTTGTTAGAAAATATATTTGCTTGCACAATATCTCACTCGCTTGTCTCCTGTGGCTTCATTATTTAAATTAGTTCCAGAAATTTGTGAATGAGATCTTTGAAATTGCACTCTGTCCGCAATATGTAGGGAGCCAGGACATCTCACTCGGTATTGCAACGGGCTACAGGACGGACGATCGGGGTTCAGTTCCCAGCAGCTGCAAGATTCTTCTCTCCTCATCTTCTAGACCGACTGTGAGTCCCTTCTAGCCTCCTGCTGGGAGTGCTATCCCATAGGTAAAGCGACAGGAGCGTGAAACTGACCAGTCACCTTAAGCTAGTGCCGAGGTCAAGAATATGCTTGTCTATACAGTACGAATTCATGGCGTAGTGCTTAGTTAGTTAAACACGGGGAAAACTTTGTAATATGTGACATAATTTTCGATTAAGGCTCAAGCGGTTAGTCGCTGGCTTTCCACTGCGGGGGCCCGGTCTGGTCAAATGGGATTTGTGGTGGACAAAGTGGCTCTGGGGCAGGTTTTCTCCGAGTACTTCGGTTTCCCCTGCCAATCTTCATTCCACCAATTGCTTCACAGTCACCCTCACCTATCATCTGGGGCTGGTTGGCCGCAGTACATGGAGCTTAGTCCCACCCCACTAGCAATAAAAACATAATTTTCCATTACGGTATATGGTAATGACTAAATCAAATTGATGTGGAATGAACAATAGCGGTTTAATTTCTATAACGTAAGTCTGAAATATTTTTATCACCAAACCTCTCCTTTCTTCCGGGGAGTTTTAGTTTTTGCAATGATACTTTTCGGAGTAAGTAGGCCGAAAAGTGTAACTAACCGCGCGACTCTGATGAAGAGATCTAAGTGAGTAGGACTTCAAGCACAATATAGGCCCTACATGCTGCAATTGCCAGGCGCTTAGACATATTGCGACTTAAGTTCGCAAAAGCGTTCACTTTGGTTCCCTGTTTTTGCTAAAATTGTGTCATCACGCCTGAAGGCCAGAATGGTGGAGCCAGATGAGACATCCATTTGCTAGGCAGTAACTCGGTAAACAAGTTTCCTTGGAAACGGACACGCCTACGACAATAGCGGTATTACTGGAGCTGTGTTTTCTATTCGGTCCGTGCAAAATGGTTATAAAGAAGAGTTCAGTTGAGAATCGGAAGTCGAGTACTGGAGTTCCAAGTGAGCAGTCAGTCGAGTGAGGCTGTGAAGATGGCACTATGAGCTCAGTTGGCAGTAGGGCTGTGTGCTGTAGTACAGAGATATTTCGAGTGTGTATATCAGTGAGACTGCTAGAGTTCCTGTTTTAAGTTGTCAGAAAATATATAACGGAGAATGTATTAGACTGAGGACTCTGGTGTATGTAACAGTGAACTGTAAATTGTGGGAATAGCGATAGTGGTATAGTTGTTTGTAGTACGAACGGTAACTTGTCAATAAATCCAATAATCCAAAACTCCGTCTACAGACATACACGCCTAAATATATTACATGGACATAGGTCTACTCAGCGCTTTCTGTGACGGATTTTAATTTACTCATATATTTACAGGAACTGAATTAAGTTCGACAGGAAGAAATTTAATAGCATCAACCCAACAAATGTATTCATTCCTGAAAGCCGAAGTCGTAAATCAGAATTTATATACTTATAAAAATATACCATCACCTATTCCCATAAGTCTGAAAACAATTCCAAGGTGTCGGTTTCATTTTATAACATAGCTAGATAATGGCTTCAGGACTGGATCAATGTAGACCTATTGAGGTTCGTCTGTTGCGTGGGTGTAATGTCTTGACACAAAAACTAGTAGTAGATGGATTCAACAAAAATTATCGTGCAGGGAATCTAATTACACATAGCGCAGCTGGAAACTTGTTGAACGAGTTTAAAGAAACTGGTTCACAACCATGTCATCCTACCACCTCTGAAGAAGTTCATGTGGTCACAGCGAAAGTGTGTGGATAGTCACAAAAAGCCAGTCACTTTAAATGTATGGCTACTCCAACTCACACATATTTAATGCTAATTTAATGGTAATATAAAATAAGTAAGAAATAAATGTTTGGAACGATGTTATATTAAAACAGGTACTGACTCTTTGGACATTATCTATCGTTCTGTTTTTGTTTAAAAGCAACGTTTCGGAGATTAGATTCTCTCTCATACTTGAGGTAAACACATACTCAGATAGGGACTAGCTCTATCGATTGGGCCCAGGTGAATAGTTTTTTACCTGAAAAAGTGGACAGAGGCCAGTCTCCGAAACTTGCTTTTAAATAAAGACAGAACGATGGATAATACCCAGAACGTCAATAATTGTAATATGGAAAGAGTTCTTCATATTCAGTTTATGAAACCAGGGACGTGCTATTAAGGAGAGAACATTTTTTTTATTGCTAGTGGGGTGGGAATACGTCCCTTGTACTACGGCCACTGCTGGCCTATTGCACCAGCCCCAGATGATAGGCGAGAGTGATTGTGGAGCAATTGGTGGAATGAAGATTGGCAGGGGAAACCGAAGTACTCGGAGAACACCTGCACCGACCAATTTGTGCACCACAAATCCCACTTGACCAGACTCGGGATCGAACCAGGGCCGCCGCGGTGGAAGCCAGCGTTTAACCGCTTGAGCTATGGCGCGGCCCAAGGAGAGAACATAGTCGGAGTGTGTGTGAGTGTTTGCGAACAGGATGCTGAGGTGAATACTTGAACCTATGAGGGATGGGAAAATACGAGGCTGGAAAAGAATTGCATAATGAGAAGCTTCGTAGCTTCCATTCCTCGCAAAACATCATTACAATGATCAAGACAAGGACGATGAGATCGGCAGAGCAAGTAGAAAATATTATGTAGAAGATTAGTCCTCTAGAAAGGTCTAGATGCAGGTGGGGATAATATTGTAAAGGATTTTAGAGAAATGGAGTGAGATCATAAGGACTGGATTGATCTGGCTAAGCATATGGAGCAGTGGAGGCCTCATGTGAACACGGTAATGAAATTCAGGTTCCATAAAATGCTGGAAATTAATTGAGTTTTTTTAACAAATTTTGGCTTCTTCAGGATGACTTGTTTCCTGTTAGTTAGTTTGTTATTTTCTGGTCTTTGGTTATTCTTTTGATGAATGGGTGAGAAACAAATATGCAGCAATGAAAAACACATGAGGCTATATTGGACACTAATCACGTGAGAGGCCTAGAAATGCAAAGCAAACTGCTTATAAGTTTTTGTCACATAAGCAGAATATACGATAAGCTAATAATATGGAGACGTCTAATAAGCCCTACGAAGAAGTGCTGAAGCTCATGTGTCAGAGACAGGAGGCAACGAATCTTAGTCGCATCGACGAAGAAACTAAAGCATTTCGGATAATCGCTGAGATGACTATGGAAAGAAGTGTTTTTAGATATGAAGCTTTGTCTGATGGAAGTTTATCGATTTTTTAGAGTGTTGTCTCTAAAATTCTACCACAGTGCACGGTGTCACATCCAAGGGACATTTGGTTTCAATTTAAGAACAGATAAAAATTAGAAATGCTTGCTGTTATTCAGTACAGCAGTCTTCCTAATTCCTTTTCCTGTCTTCAAGACCTAACGATTAAAATCAAAATTATCAGTTTGCTTTGTTTCTTGTGGGTCTTAAACTTTGCTTAAGTAAGTGATATACATATTATACTGGGTGTCCGGATGAAAGGTATCCAAAATTAGAAATTTATATCTCGGAAACTAATTGTCACACATGTATCCGGTTTATGTCATCGGAAAGGAAAACTCTGATTACGCACATGTATAAGTCGCCACATTTCTGCCACAATGTTAACAATCATCTGGACAGAGAAATGGCTGGGATATGAATTGGCAGAGGTGGACCAATCGCTTGGTCTCCTATGTTGCCAGATTTAACCCCACTGGATTTTTTCTTGTGGGGTTATGGGAAGAACATTGTCTACCAGGTTAAGATCAATGACCTTCAACTTCTGAAAGCCCGAATAACGGAGGCTGTGGCTACGGCAAAACACCAAACATGCTTCAAGTAGCGTGGAACGAGATCGAATATCATCTGGACATTTGTCGTGCCACCAAGGGAGCCCACATTAAATTTATTGAGAAATTTATATACTCAGAAAAAACTTTGATAGCTTTCCTTTGTAATGGTGTAACCCATTAATGTGTATAATAAATTCGTTCTCAGATATTCGATTTTATTTTGCATACCTTTCATCCGGACAAGATAAGAAGACAAGGAGAATGTTCGGACTTATAAATGAGGACAAGAGGGAAGACTGAGGAAAATCTCATAATGAGTGGGCTCATAATTTGTTCAAACATATGTCACAATGTTGTGAAGTATCTTGGGGTGTTCAAATGAAGACGGATGAAACGGGTGGGACAGACATTACGCACGGGAGATATGTTATATTAGCCCGATAATTTCGTGGGAAGAATCAATTGGGAGCCACAGGTGTAAGTTCGAAAATAATATAAAAAATATATCTTGAAGAATAGTAGCATGAGGGTGCGAACTGGCTGGCTGAACACGCCAAAGACCCTTCGGGGCCTGGGTCGGATCTTCTCAAGATGGACTCTACTCCACGGAGTTTGTTCTACAGAGAGCTGGAATTTGTAACCGTTCCATTGTTTGGTAGACATAAATCGTGACATGGAATGTAAATAGATACAAGCGCTGAAATATGACCTTAATATTAATGTGACAAATTTATCATCGTATGATAAGTGAACCAGAACAGAACGCATTTTTCTACAGTGGAGAAAGTACAGATTGTGCGTGCAGGAAGGAATGGTCTACTTAAAAGAGGCGATGTTGTCCTGTGCTTCCGTCTCAGAACAAGATATGACCTGTAGAACTTTCACACACACCAACACCCTGCCCGCCGCCCACTCTGATTCCGTTTCTGTAATCACAACTACGGCTTTAACAACCGAAATTAAAATTTTAATTTTCACACTGAAGAATTTGAGCATCATTAAGCGTACCAGTGTTCTCATAATAATCGCCATCAATACTACTACTACTACTATTACTACTACTACTACTACTACTACTACTACTACTACTACTACTACTACTACTACTGCTGTTGCACTAGCTACTCTACTGCTACTGCTACTGCTACTGCTACTACTGCTGCTGCTGCTGCTGCTACTACTACTACCACCCCCTGTTTATTTTCCATTAAAAATCGATGTGAATGATGGCCATGGGACGTACCATGTGCATTGTAATATTTATTCACAAATTTATGTGTATGCATTAATTACGTACGCAATTTGTTAAAGTGGTTCAATGTGAAATGAAGGTATCTTCACAGTAAGATAATGGGATATTGGTATGTACATATTATAAGGTTATGGAGAGTGTGCCTCTCGTCATGCAGTCATTCATTTCATAAATAGAATGCTCATGGTCTTTGGTCGTCCTAGGTGTTTCAAGTTTCCATGGACATTCAAATCTTTATTATTTATGTGCAGAGTCAACAGCCGCAAGGCCATTTACAGACACAGTACAGAGTAAAAACAAGTATAATTACATTATGGGCAAACATAATATAAAGTCAAAGACAAATTACAGGCAAGCACTCTAGGAAAAACACATTAGTGCAGACAAGTAAACAAACAAACAAACAATAATAATAATAATAATAATAATTTCATTAATGTAAATCAATTAATGCAGGCAAGTAAACAAACAAACAAAAAATAATACTAGCAATAATAATAATTTCATTAACGTAAATCTAAATGTTACTGAGAACTGAGAAATGAAACGTATAAATATTTAATTGAGAAATAAAAAGTATAGATTTTCAGAGAGGATAATAATAATAATTCAGTTTAATTGTTGTCTATTGTACATGCAAATAATAATACTAACAATTATATTATATTTAAAAATCGTTTGGCAAGAACTTTCCTTGCTCCGAATACGTCAAGTAATAATATCATGTGTAGGGGTGACATATAAGGCAGGTTTTGTTTTGAATGACTGGATTTATTGACACCTTATACACTCACATATTTCGAGACTACACGCAATACAGAGCTATCGCTGTTTTACGCACTTTACAGGTCACCGTTACACAAGCACTAGGGTTCTCAGTCTTCACTATTCGTCTCATGGAAATAGATTTATCACAGTCTCGCTGTAACTTGACCTCACACACATGAAGTCTTTTTGTCATAGTCTAATTCATTTCTTGCCATTTTTTCTGTCACCTTCGATTGCCATCTCCAGAACTCGGCCCAATTCCCTCGACTACTATTCTTCATCCTATCGTGTCTCTCGACTGTGCCCTCTTATAACCTATAGACACGTTCCTCACGGAAAACACCGTCTTCTATTGTTAAGAATGTGCGTTTACTGGCCCGTTACCTAGCAATGGATGTCCTAATGTTGCATGCTCTTGTGTTGCGGGAATGTGTTTACCGACCCGTTGCCTAGCATTTGGCATACAAGTCACATTATTATTATTATTATTATTATTATTATTATTATTATTATTATTATTATTATTATTATTACGATATATTTCATCGTAGTTAGATTTAAGTTTATTTCCGGATATGTTTCAAATTCTATGCCATCTGTTGGTGCCAACAAACTGGAAAGCATCCAGCAGGAGTTTTCAGCCTTCTGTAAAAATCGTTTCTTTCCCCCTATGTCCGTTACAGTTATGCAGACTACTTTAAAGTTACACGTCTTACGCAAGGTGAGATATTCAAAATGAATGCCTGTATAAAGAATTTAGTGTAATTATTATGTCATGCGGGATAGCTCAGTCAGTAAAGTGACGGGATATTTTATTTTAGGACATGAATTTTCTTTTTCACCACCCATTCCAAACCGGCTCCAAATATCCAGCCATCTCTAATATGGTCAGTAAGTAGCTAAGGATAAAAATATCTGTTGCACTTTCACGCCATTCTCCCACGCGCTTAGTTATTAATCTCAGGACAACTACGCTTCATCACCACCATCATTAACATCATTATCATTGTCTTACCCATCATCATACCAAACATCATTTTATTTTAATCGTAAAAATGTCTGCTGGTAGAAGAGCGTCGTTAAAGAAATCACTAACGAATAAGAAGACTTAACAATGGATGCAGGACTGTGAGACTAACATACAGTTAGTTGTGGACGTATAAACTCCAGGCCATGCTTGCGCCCGTTGAAAATGCAATCACAGACTGATTAAAAACCTCTCTCAACAAGCTATATCCTTTTACTCGTCCGCCCTTTCTAATCGAAAATTTCGTTTTAAATTTCAATTAGCAAGCCCATGACACTGTCAGTAGTTTTACTTTCATTAAAAAGAAAGATGTCGTTTGCCAGATGTGAAAAGAATCGGTTCTCTTATTGACATCATTGCATCATTAGTGACTATGGTGAAAAGAAGTAGATCCGAGATACACTTTATAAAAAACATAGACTCGTAACACATCAGAAACCTTTCACTCCATTAACATCAGCGGTTCATGGAATTTTAGAATAGTGATAAGCAAAAGTTACGTTCATATGAGATACAAGGAGAGGCACCAAGTGCTAACCGGCTGACATGAGGAGAGAGCGCAAGAGGCATATGCAAATTTAATGGGCTACCCGGGGCTCAGTGTCAGAAACGCCCAGCTGTGTCTCTTGAAAGAATTGATCGTCCCTAGCGTGTCCCTGCTTGTGTCCTCATACTTGCAGTTATCAGTTGTTATTCCTGCAGGATGAGTGGTTCATACTCCCGGGTTCCAGTCTCGGTCCTGATACCAGCTACTCTGACTTAAGTTCTGCGTGAACTTTCTCACTTTTTCAGGAAAATGTCGAGATATTACCTTTCATATGCCCATAGGTCACTCATGTAGTCTTTCCTGTTCATCATTCACGACAAAAAAACCCTACCGTACGACGCAGTTGAAATTTAGCTGGATTTTTCATTTATTCAGTGTTGAAATGTTTCTTCATTGTTCACTCGACATTTACATGAATGTATTCCACTTGCTATTTTGTTCTTTCTTCAGTGTGGGCATTAATTTGTTGTTTTAAAAATTGATGTCCCCTTATTTTATATTTGCCTGAGGGTTATCTACACGTTCAGGCGGTATTTCGTAACACGAAACAAAGTAACCACTAACCAACAAAAAACACATTTACATTGAAATATGACTATAGAGACTCGTTTTTCTCGACTTAATATTATTTCTGTCATAATATTATATTAGTGGTAGTAGCCGTAATAGTATTGTTAGCCGGAATAGCGCAACGGGTATAGTGACTATCTACTGGCTGGAAGACCGAGGGGTTGGACTTCGAGTCCCGGTGGGGTGAAGAATTTTCACTTCTCCATTCCGTTCAGACCGGCTCTCGGGTCCACCCAACTTCCTATCCAATGAACTGGAGGCTGTTTCCCCGGGGGTAAAGCAGCCGGGGCATGAAGCTGACCATTCACCTGCAACAAGTGCCGAGGTAAAAAAAAACCTAGGCCTATACATCCACTCCCCTATACGCCTTCATGTCATAGTCCTTAATTAGTTAAGTACAGAGACACGTTTACATAGCTTTACCTTTAGCAGTAATATTATTTGTAGTAGTAGTAGTAGTAGTAGTAGTAGTAGTAGTAGTAGTAGTAGTAGTAGTAGTAGTAGTAGTAGTAGTAGTACTGAGGTGGCGGCGGCGGAAAGCGGAGGTGGTTATGTACCCTAATTTAGTCACAGTATTACTGTGGTACTTACAAGAAGTGGATCATAAATTTGTAATAAATCCATGTGATTCACAGCTTCAAGTGAATCGGATTATTTGTAGCCATTGTAACAGATTATGTACAGTGGAAGCTGCTGATTATTATCACTTCGGGACACTGCGTAATTGATAATAATAACAAATGACACGATAATTCAGATTTTCCCTTGTTTATCAAAGCAGAGCGAAAATGTTTAAATAAAGATATGGAAGTAAAAAGAAAGAAAACTCTAAAATTAAACAATATAGAATATTCAACAAGTCTACTCTCCATTATTTCTTTTAGTAAGTCGTCAATAAAAGTCAAACTGTCAATTTTTCTGCAAATCCATACAAAATATTAAGAACGAATAATGGAGATATTAAAATCAATAATCATAAACATTCTTTTAAGGCTTGCTGGGTATTGCCTTTTCTTAGAAGGCCATTGTGAACACGGTCTTTTTCCCGTCGCAGCGCAAGGAAAACCCGGGATGTTACGTAATCACTTCAACTGCGTATGGGTCAAGGCCACGGCAAGTAAAATAAACTAAAAAATACAGAAGCACCGTTAGCAATAAAGGTAGTTCTTACTGTGTATTGATATACGACTGATCAGGACTTCATTGAATCTACAGCATGGCACGTATGATAATATTATCCGTGATTACAAAAGGCAGCGTTTACTCTATTTCTACAAATGTTTTAATTTTAAACTGGTGTTCTATGCATTATAGGCCTAAGAAATATTCAAATGGCTCAAGTCAGATGTTTGATATAAGTCCCTTTTTGAAAGAACTAGTGAGAGCTTCGAGTGATTATCAATAAAAAAACTCCGTGGCTTTAGTGCGCAAACGAATTATACCGACCGAGGGACCGCCGCTTCTCGGTGAAGTTAGTGCCAACTTTAACGGATAGAAGGTGTCGCGAGGTCAGCGCAACGAATTCCCAGGTCCGTTAATTTTCTGTTTTCTAGACCGGAAGTGATCATTAGTGTTCAAATGATATAAATTCTTTGTTTTGTTTCATTTCTTGTACTTACAATTTCTTACTTTGTAATTGACTTCGGGCTTTTAAGTTAACACGTAAATAAATAATAATTTAGTTGATTTGAATTAATTAATGTTACTGTTACTTCAATGTAAAAGTAAATACGGTAGCATGGTTGGTTGAGGGACTATGATACAAGCCGGAAGGTCGCGGGTTCACGTCCCGATGTGGTCATTGAATTTATTTCAGTTGACCTAATCCTTCCAGCCGCATTATATCCCTGGGGTCGACTCAGCGTCTAACAAAAATGAGTAACAGAAATTAATTAAATAATTTTCCTGGGGAGTAAAGCGTGGTCGATGCGTAAGGCTGACAACCTTACCGCCATCTTTGAGCCGATTGTCTAGATAATGTGGGACCCTCAACGTCTCACAACTCTATGGGCTTTCATGGCCTGTTACTGGGATCCCTTTACTTTACTTACTTTTTACTTACTGTTACTACTAATGTTTGTTTCACATTTTTCCTTTCTTCCTTTTGCTTATGCTTATTTTATAATCAGACTTTCAGCTGTAGAGTACGCGTGTATATAGAAGAACTGAATTGAATTACTCAGACTTGCCAAGATACAGCTGGTCAGTGGATGTAAAATCAAACATAGGAGGATTTTAGAGTGTATTGCTCTATGTGTTGAAGAAGGCTATTGAAAGAAAATTTCTATAAAATGGCCACAAATATAACTAAACACTGTGATTTCCACAAACGCAGTATTACTACAATATCATATGGAGCATTTTCATACACTCTGCGTTAGTCTCACATGAGATGGTTTAATACGTCATGAGTATGCTTGTGTCCAGCAAGAATTACATTGGTCAAGGTGATTCCACTAAAAGCTACTAAAGACTTTCCAAGCATTTTATGGAATTATCGTGTTCATAAGAGCCATCCACTGGTCCCTATCCTCAGCCAGATCAATCCAATCCATACCATTTCATCCTATCTCTCTAAGGTCCATTTTCATATTTTCCACCGCCTTGGTCTTCCCAGTGGTCTCTACTCTAGGTGGATCCTTTGTCACCACTGCATGACGCGTCCTCAGGTTGCGGATGAAGGAGACGCCCTCCAGGTATGAAGGAAAGCTGCGAATATATTGAATAAGCAGTCGCGTACAGCCGACAAGGGATGGTCCTCCGTATTGGGGGTTGGACGTGGGGCTAAAACTCCTCACCATAAAAAATAAGCTTGTTACAAAAATTTTCAGAAAGCCTCGGACCTGGACGAATCCCCTGGATAAATGGGCTAGGCTAAAAAACATGGATATGAAACTGCTACTTGGAATGTTAGAAGTATATACGAGTATAAGGCAGGCTCGCTCAGTTCAGTGGCGGAAGAAATCTCAGATAACATTGTATGCAGGAAATAAACCTGAGATGAGTGAGACATGAAAACTCACTCATAACGAGCATGAAATACACGTGTACTCCAATCTTAATTATTATGTTCGAGATATATTTATTTTCTCGGTTAATTATGGAGACCATTTAATTTTCTTTGCGATGGGATCGTCTGTCCCGCTGACAGATTTTGTTGCCTATACATATTTAAGAAGTTCAGTGTTACGCTCAGTAGCTGGGTCACAACACCACTCTCACACTATACGTCAGGTTCGCATCTGTCGTCTGGTGCGGACATCGAGTTTCACGTGCACTCTGTTACCGTAGCATGTCTATTGTTTCCCGTTGAATACAGTCTGCAGAGACAGGTGATTTATATCTGCAGCTCCACTTAATTAAATCACCGATCAACATATTACGCCTACACTTCAGGATGTTAATTACTAGATAACACTAGCAATTTAGCGTTGCTTCTTCACCTGTGCTGAGAATTTCGTAATTCTGGCCTGTTACTTAACAACGCTGTCAGTTTAAGACTATATATCTCTCGTGTTTACGTAATGCATGGGAAGTAAGTAGGTAGATTTAAATGAGAGAGAGTGAGACAGAGAGGGGATTTACTAGGTTGGGGAGCGCAGATACTAAAACAAATTTGGCAAAGAAAGGTCCTCAATGATTTCTAACAAAAATGCGAACAAATTTTTACAGCTAGAAGTACTACTGGAGCGTGACGCCGTGTAGCCCAACAAAATGTTATGAAGTTATGGAGAAATCTGTTGTCTGCTTTTAAAGGTGCCTTGAAGACTGAAATATCCGATTCCTTTAAAACTTTTGTGCAGTTTTACCAGACTTCAAGGCGTCACTTCCCATCAAGAGTAATCGCCAGTAACCAGCCTGAGACCTAAAATCTATTTTTTTCTGTGGCGCTACGGCCCCAATTTGGGCCTAGGCCTACCTCCATGAAACTCTCCGTTCTCTTCGGTTTTTCTAGATCTCACACATTCGGTAGGACTCCTTGGGCGGGTGATCAGCTCGTCGCAAGGCCTCTACCTGTAGACAAACACAGAAAAACGCACACAGACATCCATGCCCTGAGTGGGATTCGAACCCACGATCCCGGCTTCCGAGCGAGCGAAGACAGTGCCTGCCTTAGACCGACAAAATCTCAAATGCCTCCAGTTATGTAGACCAACAGGTGTTGAGATTGTTAGTGTTAGTATGCTGAGCGCTTGCATTACGTATCAATGTTTGCATAAATATAGGAGCCTATTTACTGAAACAAAAATATTATTTAAATAGATTTTTTTCATATAATTATTAAAAGGGCCAATAGAGAATGCGGCACGATGTAGCATAGTCGGTTGAGACACTGTGCTATAAGCCGGAAGGTCCCGGATTCGAGTTCTGATGAGGTCGATTTTCTTTTCAATTTACCTAATCGTTCCAGCCGCTCTATGACCCTAGGGTCGACTCATCCTTTAACAGAAATGAGTACCAGGAATCTTCTTTGAGTGTAAAGGGCGGCTGGCTCGTAAGGCTGACAATTCTACCGCCATTTGTGAACCGATTGTCTAGAGAAAATTTGGGAACCTCGATGTCTCACAACCGTATGGACCTCCACGGCCTGTTACATAGATATATTTACATTTTTTACCTTGTCAATGCAGAATATCATTCTTTTCATAGAAGCTATCTCCATATGTTAAAAAATACTAGATAGCATGTACAGGAGTTGAACAAAATAATGGAAACCCTACAGATACTGCACACGTTTCTTTATGGACCACTTTCGCCTTGAGTACAGCCGCGGTCCTTCTCAGAATGGACTCTCTTGAAGAGTCTCTAGCGGAATTTTGTACCATTATTCTTGAAGAGCATCTTCAAGTTACTTTAGAGATGTATGAGGTGGGAACATGTTCCTCACTCTAGCCTCCAAAACTCACCAGAGTGGTTCAGTGATGTTCAAAACTGGTGATTGTGCTGCTCAGGGAAGAGGTTGAAGTTCACCTTTATGTTCTTGAAACCATGGCTTAACAGTTCCAGTTTTGTGAATGGGGCATCGGCGTCCCGGAAAAGTGCATCGTTGTTCGGAAATAAGGTCTGGACCATTGGATGCACCTGATTGCCCAACCTGTCCACGTAGTCCTTTGCAGTAATTCGGCCATGAAGGGTAACAATGAGACCAACAGAATACTGTACCACGATATTGCTGCCCAAGCCATCACAGAATTTCCCACGTGTTTAACTGTTGTGGCCAGGAGTTCCGGATTGTAGGCTTCCTTGGTTCTCTAAACGTAAACTCTTGCTGGTGTAGGGTACAGAGTGAAAGATGATTCATCTGATCATATTACGTGCGCATTTCCATTTGTCTGATGTTCTGGTTTCATGGTCGTGACACGATCGTTTACTCATTGGAGCATTACTTTCAGTAATATGATATTTAGCAACTGCAGACCTACAGAGAATATTGAATTTGTGAAACTCATGTCCGACAGTTTTTGTGGAAACAAGATCTTGAAAATGAATATTCAATTCTGCTGTCACCTTTGTTGCAGTAGTTCTGTGCTTTTTCGAAACAATCCTTCTCAATGTACGACGATCTCTCTCTGTCACTGTTGATTTTCGCCCATAGTTCGTCTTCCTATGATCCGTGTATGATGACATAACCTCAGAAACTGTCGCTTCCGATACACATAATGACGTGGCAGTTTTTGCCACAGACGTTTCAGCTAAACGCGCATCAACATTCTGCCATCTTTCAAAATCGGACGAATCTCCCATTTTCCGATTCTTTCACGTGGACTGTCACTCAACACAATCACTATTGCACTGACACGAGCACTATAGAGTGTAAACAAACGGAAGAAGAACATTCAGTGTTGCCAACTGAATTTCTTTCAGTGTAGCCAACGCAAATTCTATTCCTCAATTTGTTACTGTTCCCATTATTTTGTTCATCTCGTCTATATATCATTGTGTAACTGTAGAATATTAGTACGCATGCGTCGGGATATGCTGACACATCTGTTCAGTATTGAATTCATTTTAAAAAGAGGAACAGACGAATAATATGGGTTCATGAAATGTGCTTTCAAACAAATTTTGTAGAATCTATTTTAATACGGTGACATATTCAGAAACAAATATGAGTCTATAGTTGAAGCTTTAAATAGGCCAAATAGGTCTACTTTATGTCGAATTAATGCTGATGTAATTTATAAATTTACAGGTTTTGCTCCCGTGAGTACCGTATTTACGCATGTATAGGCCGCGTGCGTGTATAGGCCGCAGCACAATTTTCAGACAGAAATTATAGAAAAAATAATTTTCTGCCCCGGTTTCCTCGATCTTTGAACACCCTATATTACTCATTACGAATATATATTTTTTTTAAATGAAGTGTGATTTCGAATATTTCGAATATAAGCCGCACCCCAGTTTTCCTCTTGAATTTTTGGCACAAAATGTGCGGCCTATACATGCGTAAATACGGTATTTCTTAGTGATTATTTTACTATTGTTATTGGCCTCACTAGCTTCACTGACTATTCGTCTCCACACTGCTAAATCTGACCCATGTAAGAAAGTAGAAGTTACCACCGACAAAGCGAGAATTGTAACAGACACAACCGTGGAAGTGCTTCGGTAAACCACTGTGTAAACTGACATTTGTCACCTGCTGTGACGATGATAATGCGAGATGCATATTAAGCAGCCATTGTTCTGGTGCACAAGTGGATATTGGATCTTAAGCCAAATATAATCAGCTAATCCGTCACCATAGCAACCACGAGTCGGTTCTAACGACTGACCTCGAGGTTAATCTCTTTTTACGCCTAGGATTTACATGTCTGTCAGTCCTCAATCAGATATATCTTAAAATTGGCATATGAAACGTGTTTGATTGTAAACAGATTCGTTAATGTTGACATCTAGATTATGTCTTTGTTAAATCTCAATAGAACCGTGAGACTGAAGCGAGGGAGTGTGCAGACTGCCGAGTATCATTCTCCATACCTAAAGCACCACGTTCATTCAAACCAGGTTTATGGAGCTGATAAGAATATGAAACAAATCAGCTCTTAAGTAGTTACTATAGGATTCTGACGATGGTGTGTAACATACAGAGATATTGGGTTATTCCCTCACCTGAGGACGGAAACAGATCCAATTTCCGAAACGTCGTGTTTTTCTTAGTTATCTTAAAAAAACCAGGACTGTGGATAAAGTCCGAAAACCCAGTATCTCTGTAAGTCAGCTCTTTTGTGAGAGAGAAATATACCAAGCAGGTTGGCTTGAGCGATTGCGTTTCTTAGTTGCATTTGAGAGCTACCAGTTCGAATCTCATCTGGGACATCGGCTAGCCTAATTACGGTCTTTCGTGAATTTTGTTAGCCCCTCTAGGCAGATACGGGGATGTACCTCATTTCGGCTGTTTCTTTCCTTCAGAATAATGTGCAATTCATTATTCACAGATCACTCCACTTATAAGGTAGTGACAGTGTCGTCAGATAGACCACGAATGAAAAGACAAATAGAATAAAGAGATATAGATGTATTTATATTGTGACTCTACTGCCTTGTTATGGGATTGTCTCTCTGTAACCATTATTGGTTACATGAAGAGCATTTTGTTGGATAAAGGCATGTGTGTTCTGCATTCTAAAATCACTGTAAAATCGATACTATCATGCGTATTAGTGACTATGGACGGGGTTTGGATTGGTGAATAGATTTATCGACCACTTACAGATCTTAATTACAAATAATTATTAAACTATTGCTGATTTCCACATTACAAACCACTCCACACTCTCTTCTCAATCTACTTTCACTGGTCTTCACATAGTAAGAGCTCTCCTCAATGGCTATTCAACTGCAGTGTTATCACTAGATGTTTCCTGGTAGCGAATCTTAGCAGTGGAGAATCTTCAGCTTCCGTTGCCCGCTGGCTAACACTCCACAGCTGCACCCTCAATTCCGTTGTACCCCGCTGTACTGCTCATAACCTTCCAATTCTTCTGACTCTTCCCGCTTATAACTGCTTGGTTAAGATCCCACGGAAAATGTCGTCTCTCTCTTGTCAATAATGTGTTTATTGGTCCGTTACCTAGCAATGGATTTATGCGGACTACATAGAAAACACATCTTGCGACATGGTTCTATACTGTTGCATACGCGTATTTCGGATGTTGTCTAGAATTGGACCTACATGTCACAATACGATATACATGATAGTTGACAATTTTAGGGCGACAAAATTGTCATATCCAAGAAGAACGCCATCTTAATATGCTTACCAGAATATTCTTCTTCTATAATTCATGGATTAGGCCAGATCTATACGTATTTCGGCTTTGCTAGTCCCATCGTTTTCTTGGTCTGGTTCTCTCTTCCTTTCCGGTTCATATTGAAGTACCTCTCTTCTTGTACATATGTTCTGAATCATCTCCAGGTGTTTAACAGATCACTTCCTGTTGCCTGAAATTTTTATAGCTTTAAAATATCTGTAACTCGTATCTGCAGTCTTAGTTTTTCTTTTTGTCTAGACAGTGTAGCCCTTTCACTGACCTCAAACATTTCATTTCAGCTGCGCGTATATTAAGTCTATATCTCGTTCCTTTATCTTTGAGGTGTATCTTCTTACAGGAGTATAGGTACACCAACTGCTATTACATTTTAAATCTTAGATTCAGTTTCCTTCCTTCCAAAGTCTATTACACTACGCATCTCCACGCCTATACAATCTCTCTTTCTATCGTTAGCACATTTAATTATGTTACATATAATTAAACACATGTACGGTTTGAGGTTCTCACAGCAATGGGTATGAAGAGTTCTGTCTTCGAGGATATAAAGTCGTATACTCTTTTTGATGTCAACCGAAGTTTCGTGGAATATATCGTCTCAGTCTTCAGGTCAGGACAGTAATCTAAGTAAGAAACCAACATGAAACAGCAATAGGAGCTTGCGATCTACTTCAAGAATTTCTTGCTTGGCATAGTTTTCTAACTTAAATTCCTTCCGAAACGTCGGTTAAATTTCAACGGACTGCACACCTTTACTTCCCAAAAGACACAACTCTTCCTAACTCAGTTACAAGGTGACAATTTTTCAAGTGTGCGCTCGTCCATTACAATTTTAGTTCTAATTAATTTTTCCCTAAAATTTTATATTTAAGAATTTTAAAACTGTAGTCTCCAAAAATTATAATTACTTAATCTAAAGGCTTCTATAATCGAGCTTTATTTTCTTTTTAAGTCGGCTGTTTGACGACGGTCTCAATTCGAGTCTATAAAGCGCCGACGATAAGATAATAAACAAACATTGAGGAGTTGGTGGAATAAGAATTGGCAGGGGAAGCCGAAGGACTCGAAGTAAACTCTCCCCACTGTCCATTTTTCCAGCAACAGATCTCACATGACTTGAACTGGGACGAAACCCGAGCTGCCCGCATGGGAAGCCAGTTGTGTTACGGTCCAGTACATTTCCCTATATTATACTTTAATCATGTGACAAAAGCAACCTGAAGGAGTTCAAACCACATGCTTGCAGGAGTACAGCTATTATTACTGACAGTGCTGATAGGGAGTAATTATGAATCGTACATTCTTTTATAGTTTGCACGAAACGTGTAGGGAAGAAATGGTCCGAAAGGGCTGAGTAACGGACACTTACACTTCAAGTGAAAACTAGCAATTTCATCCAAAGTTTAGTCCTCAAACATGTCCCTGCAATCAAATAGTTCTTGGGGCGCAAAATTCGGCGGTTTTATCAAACAATGATCATCAAGTACAATTCTAGAACTGACGATTTCATCTGACATTCGTTTTTAAAGATATAATGAAACAGCACTTTGGACGCGAAATTTGAGAGATTTTTCATTTATTAAGAATCTTAAAGTATACTTTTTCTTAAATTTCTTCAATAATGATTGTCAGAAAACTATTACAAAATTAGGGTAGCCCCTGTGGTGTTCGGTAACTCTTCTCCCGAAAGAAGATCTCCGTCGGAAGGCAAAGAGGTCATGGTAACAAAAGAATATATATTTAATAATTATATTTGTAAATATTTTTCTGAAGTGAAATTTGCGCCATCTGGGCAGCTATTGAAACGACACAGAATCCATTAACCGGAATGTAATGCACGTATTCTGTGTCGCTTAGATTATGAGTCGACCCACGAACTAATGAGGAATGCAGAAGCGGAAGACTATGAGAGGCTGCATATCGGTTTGTTACGGACAACATAACGTACATCACTGTAGCGAGAAAGTCGCTGGGGCAGTGATTTTCACCACAGTAGTTCTACTTGCACATGCCAAGCTATTTCCTTCGCCCGAAAAGTTTAAGAAGTATCACAAAGGAGTAAAAGTGGTCTGGTCGACACTTCTTCTACATGTCCATTTAAAGCTGGGGACAATACAACGTAATAAATATCTATGTACAAAAATTCATTGCAATGTACTCGTAGATTCTAAGGCTCCCACAGACGTGGTTAGGAGAAGTTCTTTTTTATGGGATAAAATGCCGTTTAATATGCTAAAATACAACCGTAGTTGGCAAACTGCTACAAGCTTGTTTCTTGCTTGGTTTATTCTTCGACCTTGAAGATGAAGGCGACATGTTACTCCGAATCGTCCCTTGACTTTCAACAGACTAAACTTCGTTATAGCCAAGAAGTTAGAATTCTTGAATTTATTATAAGATATACTGTCATCTTTACCGTGTGAAATTTGTGGACGGCTACTCATGCCCCATTCGCAAGGAACGCATGAACACTTCTAGATTGAGGCACACAATTAAAATGGAACTTCTGGAAACTGCCTGCTGCATTGTTAGTAGAACGACATGATTAGAGACTGATTCATTGGCTGATTATGTTTTGCAGTGACATATTTGTGGGGTCGGTAATATCAAAGAAATTTTATAAAGCCTAAAATACGAGGTTATTTTGAGCCTGTCGCAAAACTATAATTAAAATACTATGTAGTACAATTTCCCTCTTAAGAAGCTTAGTTATTGAAGAAGTACCCTCCCCCTTTTTATTATGGGCCTTAAAAACTTATTATCCTGTACAGAAAATCCACATTATTCCTTATCCTGTGCCAGATCAATCTGATGCCGATGCTCTGCTTAAAATTTCATAATATAGTGTATTTTACAATAAGACGTTAGCCGTCCACAAAACTCCCAAGCTGGGGACTACCCATTGTTGGCTGTCCGCTACTGTTTATTCAGCATATTATATTCGTTGCTGCCTCCCATGTCTGGATGCTGTCCCCTCCATCCACACCCTGACGACAGTCTCTGTTGTGGTGATACTGGACCTAATTAACATGATGGGTATCACAAATCTCCCACGTGTCTGTTTCTAACATTCACAAGGCTGTACGTAGCAGTGCATGTCGGTGATTATTCGAGAATTGTTGCAGTAAGCTGGTCGTTCGGCAGGCTAGATCATTAAGCTTGCACTCAATACTCGAAAGGTATCTATCATGGCGATGCATAAACTGAGTTTTGCCTGAATTTTACAAGAACGCTGAGATCAGGGGTTATATTCCCCCTGTGTGGTTACGTGCCTGATCTTGTTTCATCTGTTTCTTCTTATGTACATTGATGCCTTGCTATGGACGTACCTCGTATCCAGTTATCTAGCCTCACTTTTAATATTGTGGCATGTCTGCTGAAAGCCAAAAGAGATAGCCGTTACTAGGCAATGGCTCGCTACCAAACATGGGGTTGCTCCTCCAACAGACACCAAGGCAACAAAAAAGATGACGTTTTCTACACGGCCCTTGCCGGGGGTGTATAACAAGGAAAAGTTGTGCGAACTAAGCAGTCTCGAGATAGTCTTGAGACGATAGTCAGTAGAGTAGAAGTTTGGTGTGAAATAGCCGCCAGCCTGTAAGGACGAGCCAGGAAGCAGAAGAACGTCCGCTGTTGGGAGACTTTACAAAGCAGCGCATTGAAGAGCTTGCTGAGAACACTACGAGTACACTTTGTGTGACAGTGATTTGTGAAATGTAGTCACGAGTTGTGTGTTTATGAGGTCAATGAAGCCGATTACTAATCCAAATAACATCTATAGTCACACACTATCACGTGACAGTATATTAAACGTGTATGAAACCTTTATACTGTTAATTAATTGGACTACTTAATTCCGGCTTATTTATTTCTTATGGTTTATTTAACGGTGCTTTCGATAATTCAGGTTATGTAATGTGGGATAATAGTGTAAGCTTCGGGGTTTTCACAGCTGTGGTTATGAAACCTCCTGTTTCCTGGGATATGTCGCTGTATAGTTTATTGAAAATCAACCGATGTTTCTGAGGAACCTCGTGCCTCCCTTTTCAGGGCCGAAGAAGCAAGAAAACAGCGCGAACCGAGAAGTCAGTTGACTTTAAACAGATTACATGGAATTATATCCCAGAATATAGAACCTTTGTTAGAATTGTGATGATTCATGAATGATGAATTGAAAAGATTGTGGAAGGAAGTGGTATGTGCGTTTGCCTCGTGGGATCTACGAAAACCATGAATAACCTGTCGGGATATCCTCCCTCTCGCATGAGAGTTGAACCCTGGACAACCAAAAAAACGCAGGAGTTCTAACCATAGTGTTGCGACGTAACGGTAAACTAACTGGGCCGCTGAAGAGGACTGGTTGAACGAGAAAGTAGGATGACTGTATTAGCTCACACTGTGAAGAAGAAATTACTGTCATTAATTCCAATGCTATGTAACAATTAAAAATTACAGCAGAATCAGAGAGTGATGAAGACCACGCCCATCAGGGAAAGTCCGCCTGTACAACCTGCCGATTTGGTTCCGTGATCGTAGCCATTAGAAGTTAACGACCGCTATGTCACATAGTCCAGTGTAACAGGAGGAGACCGGGTCCCGACCCTGCGAATAATATTTTCGCGTGTTTCCTAGGCAACGCGGCAAGAAATATTGTGGGTTCTCGGATATTAACAAATATTTATTGGACAGTCACTTGTACACTCACACTTACAGTAGTTCACGACTTAAGGCGTCTTCGGACGTTTCGTCTTCACTCTCACACCGCTATTCTCGGTGAACTGTCTTCTGCTCTGCTCGGATGAGAACTCTTCTGTTCTCTCGCCGAATACCAACTCTACTCTTCTAAGGTCAAATACAAACTGAACTATTCTCTTGTCGCAGTTGCACTCATATAACTTGCACTCGGACTCAATAGGGAACACCATGTCGAAGGGTTAACCTCGTCCACTGCTATGCAAAAGCTGCTTCAAACAATTCGTGTGTAACGGTGGAAATTCCACTGTTAGATTGCTAGCCGTTGTAGCGGGAACGTCGCTCGTTGTCTAGGAAATCAACCCTGGTCGCCTCAACCATTCCGACTTTCTAGCGGCACGCCACAATACTAAAATTAGTTTTTCCCACTTTGTCATTTATTCAGGTCCTAGATCACATCAGCTAAAATTTGTATATACAAAACATTACATGTATAAATATGCATAACTCTTAAGGATATAATTTATAATTTATAAAAATGCATTGCAAATAACTGCGTAAGGAGTCTATATTATGCAGGACTTGAGGTTCTCAGAGCGATGGTTATGAAGAGTTCCATCTTCTGGGATCTAACGCCATGTAATCCGTTAAACGGACTATGCAATATTACATCACAGATGATAGAGCTCTTCAATTAACAATTTGTCTGAACATTGCGTTGTCCCAGAATTCATTACAAACCGAAACAGACGGAAGAGGTTAATACGTGATACCTCAATCAAATTTAATAATAAACCATCATCTTCAGAATTTCTCTAGGTTTTGTTCTAATTCATGGCATTAAAGCACTTTTAAATTGTATACGTAGCTGTTTAAAACAGTTGCACTTTCTTCGTCGTCTTACTAAGAGTCACGAAGGTAATTATATCTGACACAAATTTATGTTGGTCACACAATGAAACATAGGCTTATATAACTTACTGTAAAGTTACGGAAGTATCACTAATAGGTTCTACTGCAGTAGGAATATAGAAAATTAAGTCACATGTTTTAATATCCCAAAGGAAATTTGATACATTATAAAAAGCACGATGGAATGTATATAATGAGGTACGTCAAGATGAGACTAAATGTCCAACAGTAATGTTTTAATTTCTAGAAAAGTTAATTTAAATAATTAGAATAATAAAGAATTTAGTTCTTAACTAATAGGAATGCAGCCTCTAGAATAAAATGGTGCATAATCACAAATCCATAAGTGTCTGAACGTAATAAACAAGAACTGGAGGTGATTGTGTTTGGTGATGTAATATGCATTTCCACAGAGAGGATTGTTTTCATTTCGTATAAAACTTCAGCCACGAAATTAAAATTGATACATAACACATAATAAAATAAACGAAACTCACGGCAGAATTTACCTTGAATTTGTCAATGTATCTAGTCAGTAATACGTATTTGCAGTATTGCCAACCATATATTGCAGAATAATTAAATATATATTCACATATGATTCAGGTAAATTATTCCATTACGTTGATCAAAGACCAGGCCCTAATAAGCACTACTGGGCTGTCAGTTACAGCAGCCTGTACCAGTAACACTACAGGGAATTGTTAATAATTCAAACAGTTATAGTAATCCCAACCACAATTCGCTGAAAGCTGTTCAGAACTTCAAACTGAAATATTTATCAAACGACAATACACAAAGTAACAATATAAATACAAAATCAAATTAAATGTTAAAAACAGTTTCACCTCAAATTCTACATAATTTAACTGTAAGGTTCTGACAAAATAGACATATGTTGCATTTTATTTTTACTCATAATTGTACTGTTTTTGATGTACTGTATTTAGGCACAAGTTTCTGATAAAGAACAGCACCTTAATTCAGATTACATATGTGCATTCATGCCCATGGATTTATGTATCTATTTTGTTGCAGACATATTCGGTTACAGTAAAATATCCTATTATTATTATTATTATCATTATCATCATCATCATCATACTCACCATGGCGGGTTTGACCTCTCATACTGCACAATGCTCGTGGTCGTTGGATTATTCTAGGTCGATCATGCGTGAATTATTGTTCCTGCCAGTTAATGAGATGGTCTCGTTAATGATTTAATGCTTGCTGCAGCTCAGACAACGTTGCTGTAATCATATGAAGCATAACGTGGTGTGTTCACGGCAGTTCTTATCGCATGTGCCCAAATGCACTTCCTCTGTTTGTGCAGAGTTCATAGCACACTTATGGCTCACGAATCTTCCTGGAGCAGGGAAATCGGTTACTACAATAGAAGATGTGCTGGGATAGGAACGAGGAACATTTGGTAACAAATTTGAAATTAAAACTACAGCTACAAAGGGGCGGTCCGAAAGAATTTGGAATAGTTTAAATGAAATATTTTCTTTTCCTTTAAAGCTGTTTAGAAGGAACGGAAATCTGAGACCAATTTGGCCATAACGAGCTAATTATGTTCCTCGTTTGGCACGCAACTGTAACATTTTTTAGTATGCCCCAACCGCCAGCTGGTTAAGAAACACGTTAAGTAACTTCCTTACTGTGCAGGCAACGAATTGCCGGGTCAGAGGTGAAACCTTCTCCTTATCACTCATGATAGGACAATGTGCGGTCTGGTGAGGGCTATCCAACTCCTCGGAAGCTACCGAGACTGAGTGAGAGGTTCCGTCTTGGGAAGCCAACCCCTAAGCGTCTGGACTATGGCACTGACTGAAACACAATAAATAATATAACATTTATAGACATACATATTTGTTTGGTTGTACTCATATCACAGTCTGAGAGACCCAAAGTGGACTATTTCCCATAAAAATAACAGAAGCACGAAAGAGATAAGGATCTCATTTATTAATATATTGTCGCGTGTTTGCTAGGCAACGCGACAAGAAATTATGTGGGTTACCAGATTTTAATGAATATTTTTTGGACAGTTATTTTTACACTCGAAAGTACAATTGTTCCACTTATAACCTCAAGTCAAGTCAAAGTCACATTGCGACTGACGGCCAGTCAGTTTGTCTATCTTGGTGTCGAGCCCCGGCTGGGGCTCACGACCAAATGTTACTTTTTAAATGAAAGTTACTGTCCTGTCATATCCCAATTCCGACCTGGTCTTCCCTTATACCCTACCGTCGGACGGGCTAGAAGACATCTCGCTCAAGGGTTCCGTTTCACGTGTTCTATCAGCTGGTAGCTAGTGTTTTATTGTAGCGATAACTTCATTAGTTAGCGTATTCTCTCGTTGCTACGAGTTTTCCTAGCCGTTGTCATGCAATTGCCTCAAACAATTCGTTGCTTAGGTAGGCTAGAGTTCTGATTCCTAGCCGCTGTCTTGGGAACGCTGGTCGTTGCCTAGAAGATCAGTCCTGATCTCCTCAACCATTCCGGCTTTCTCGCGGCACGCCACAATATCTTTCCCCATCTGCAACATTTTGTTGCATTTACAAAGTCGTACTATCAGTGAAGCTGTGATACTGCCCGGAGGTTTACAATTACGTCACGCGTCACTACAAAAAATTAAACTGTACCTGCTTTTGAAAGTATCAATTTAATGGTACAGTGCAGCGTTCTTATCCTGAGGCATGAGGTACGGATTTTCGGGAATTACGCTGTGAGAAAAAAAACCTGCTTCTGGATGCAGTGCCAGGCGTAACTGGACATGAAGAAAGATTGCTTTGAGTGAGGCATTTCTTATGTAACTTACAGATTTTCTACTGACCATCAGTAACATAATTTGAGAAGCTTACCTAATGCTTCCTTATGTGCATAAGTAAATGACATTTTTCGTACTATTATTTATCTCGCCGCATGATAACATAATCATTGTAAAAGCATATTGTCACGATTTTAGAAATTATAGAGGGCTTTTGCAGTGATAATCAGATTTATTGCACACTTAAACAATTCATTTCTAAAAGTAAGGATTATGCTCTCACTGTTCTACATACTTCACAAGTCTCTATAGGACACACTAGGTCTTCTCAGTCTCTTACAGTCTTCACTAGCCGTTGCTTGGTAGCGATTTCCAACAGCGGACGTTCCTCTTCTTCCTGTCCCCTACCCCAGTGGTTATGTAATTCCTAACTTGTCTTGTTTATGACATCTCGGCATGGACCGCGTAGAAAACACTGTTCATCTGTTGCAGTACAGTTGTTGCATTCCATTGTTTCATGTTGAACCGTCGGCACGGACTGCGCAGAAAACGCCATTCCTCTGTTGTTAACGAGCCGCTTCCTATTAACGTCCGGCTGTAGAGAGACTCCACAATTCTTGCTTTGAGCAAATATGCCACAATATATTTTACTTTTCTCCTCTCTTCTTGAAAGCTTTGATTTCCTGATGGAGTTGTTATTAATGTTATTGTTATTATTATTATTATTATTATTATTATTAGTAGTAGTAGTAGTAGTAGTAGTAGTAGTAGTATATACACAGCCTCTTGTTTTTTATTATGTTTGTAAGAGTTTTGTTGTTTTCCCTCTCTTCCTACTTGTGTTAACTTTGTGATTGTCATCTGGGCTGTTAAATTTGTACGTAAATAAACAAGAATTTATTTAAATTACCATTATAATTATCATATATTACCATTACCATCATTCTTGAGTAGCCGCAGATTTGGTGGCTCCTCAAGTAGGGCTCAGTTACATAAGTAACATCACCTTTCTCATTCTTATTAAGTGATTACTGTTTTTTAAAATACTTTTGCTATCTGAAGTTATTAGGCGTCTAATGATTAGTAAATAATGATTTGGAAAGTATGTGGAAGGAGGAGGTAAATACCCAATTTAGGACACTCTCCTGATATTTGTTTCAAGGGACCGAGGAAAACGAGGGGAATCCTGAAGTCAGGATAGCATGGCTCTCGGCCGAGACATAACCAAGAACCTCCGGAAGAGGAAACGAGTGTGCTGCCTATCTCACGCATGTTTCGGTAGCAGGCTTCGTGTTTATTAGGACAAAAAATAAATTAACATGATTTATCAGGAATTCGTGTCTGCAGTATCTTGCAGAACATATGTAGAACCAATCTTGAGAAACAGACCTATATAAGGATCGCGATACAATAGCCCAAAAGGTACAATTGCATTCAGTAATTCTAGATTCCTTATATTCCTTCTGAAGTATCTGAACAACATGATGGGCATAAGAAATCTGTTTTTCGTCTTATTAAATGAAGTTGACTCGTGAGAAATTAATCGCTCCCCGCGTATTGTGTAATGAGAACATATGTTGTGTGAAGTTCAGTACTTTCTGACGTTAAACAGAAACAGTGTTTGAGGCAACAAAATATTGAAACCTTCATACGTTTATTCAACTTATACTTATACTTATTCAACTTGTATTTCACTCTATTTTATTTCATTTTTCTCCTTTCGATGTTTTTTCTTTTACTATACCGTTTTTTATACTTCTCCGTTCCGAACCATTTCCACAAATTGCCACCGCTTTGAAGTGTGTGTTTAAATCATTTGCGTGAAAGAAATAAGGATTCCAGAAACTACCGTGCACGCAAATATAGACGAATGGACAGCCAAATTCGAGAGACAAGAAAGAACGATACAGTTAACAAGTTTCACCTAAAGGCGTACAGAAATTATACAGAGTCGATAAGACTTCTTGGACGGGGATCAGCTCGTCGCAAGGTCGATAACTACACATAGAACAACACAAACATAGAAAAAATGCACACACAATGCCTAAATTTGGATTCGAACCCTCGATCCCAGCTTTCAAGAGAGCGAAAAAATTTCGTGTTAGACGGCGCGGCCACTCTGATCGGCTGGAGTGGCTGTATAGATCCATATTTTCTTGACCTCGGCACTAGTTAGTGGTGAGTGTTCAACGGTCAGCTTAATTCCCCGGTCACTTTACCCCCGAAGAGAGAACAACCGGTACCCAATTTATAGGAGGCCGGGTGGACACCAGAGCCGGTCTGGATGACATGGAGAAGACAAAATTCTTGATCATACCGTGACTCGAACTCCGACTCTGCTGTCGTGAAGCCCGTAGCCAGTCGCTATACAGACTTCCTTGATAGTACTTCGAATAAGTTGTGGCTGCTTCCTTCCAAATTCCTACCAACTCACCATTTCTCGGTCATCCTCCCATCCGACGCTACATATATTGGAAGCTGACAGCGTCGTTAATTATCCCACATCAAAGTAAATGATCTCATATGTTATCGCAATATCAGCGTCGGAGGCCATTTTGTCGCCGTGTCGGTTGAAGCATTGAAATCGATTTTTCGTTTCATATATAAGATCCAGCTCCTTTGTTCTATTCTGAAAGTGTTCTGCAGCGTATAGGCCTACAATAAACCATAACTTACCACGTACAGCTATTTCTCTCCTGTCGCCTTCCACAACTTAACAGAGTCCAGCCGAGTGTAGCAGTTACTGTAACTGAAATTAAACAGTAAAAGATAATACCTCGCTTCTAATGTTAACTTCTTTTCCTGCACGCTAAATCTGACCGAATATACGCATATTCATCGTGGGGTTGTTTCGTCTTCCACCAAGAACGATCGAAGTGCCCCTTCTTTTCCTCTTCAACTGCTTTGGAACATGTTAGTTCGCACTATGAGGTATACTTTCCCGAACGGCGTTGAATTGAAAAAATATTATTCTCCTAAGATTCCAACCAGTTCCTTCAGTGTCGATTCACTTCGTTTTCTCCTACTTTTCCCTGGGTCTCCAAAGAATATAGCGCTTAAATAAACATTTATTGAAGTCTTCAGAATTTACTGTTGCTTTATGGAACTCGCCGCATCTGTTCATCCTTCAGTAGGAAAAGCGGTTTCAGCAATAACGTTTCAGACTTGGTTCTTACCTCCCAGACAACACGACGCTTTCTCATTAAACAGAAAAGAAAATTCTATTAAAGATGTAAGATTTGAGGCTTTCACGGCGGTGACTATGAAGAAAGCAGTCTTCTGCTGGTCTGCTTTTACCAGTTCTCACGGTCTCTTCGCTTGCGGATTTCTTATATTTTTCTTTCTACCCTGAAGAAGGAGGCGATACGTTCACATATACACAGTGCCAAATCCCAGAAGACTGCTTTCTTCTATTAAAGATGTTTAAGAAATTGATCGCTCTTTTTCAGAAAACTTTTCACAAATATACTATGTTAAAAATGTTGCTTAGCATTCCAGCATGCAATAAACATTGCGGGATTATTCAGTGTTCTAATAGTGCCATGGGTTCTTAGTTGGGAGTTCCATTTCTTACTATACAATTCAGGAAAAAAATTTTCGAGATACATTTGAGTGTCCAGTTAAGGTGCGATTCGATTCATTGATTTCCAAATAATATACACAAAGCTCTGCCACTCTTCATGGAAGACGGTGCTGACGAGCGTTATTCTTGGAGAGTGCTCCCATTTGCTACCGAAACTTCTATTCTTCAACGAATTCTGAATGTGATGCACATCTCACTCCCCTTAATTCTGTCATAAAAATATTAGGCGAGGAGTGGAAATTCTGGAGCCCGTACACTTGCCCTTTTTTCCCAGCTTCCTGATGTTACGCCCTGCCTCCTATGTTCAGATATTCCCATCAGCACAATGTTAATCAGACTTCTTGTCTTTATGCTTTAATCTCCTCTTAGTCCAGTAGGGCGTGTTTCCGGGTGCCAGCAGATCCAGAATGACATCTCTGAAGTGCATGGATTGATTTCAGACAGCTATAAGTTGCCAGCGAACAATGGTCAAGCTATAATACACTTTCACTTCCTAGTTATCTGGGCGAAGGAGAAAGATGCCACGCCTCTGTGCCTGATATTGATGGCTGTCCCACAGTGACTGCTGTAATTGCATAATCACTAAGTGCAAGAGCACTGCCCATTTCCTAGAACTGCACGCGCCTATATTTGTCAAAAATTAATTTCATTGTCTAAATAGGTAAACTGCGATCGAATAGTAATTACTTTAAAGAGAAAGCGGCGACGCATAGGATTTCGTGAAAGAAATCGAGAAAGTTAGAGGATAAAATTAATAATAATCTGTAGTAATAATAACTGACTCCATATAGCTGAGCCTTCTTCAGAAGATGTTAGTTACGCAGCTATTCAAAAATTTCCCAACATTTTACGGAAAAAGAATATTCATTACTGTGTTCATAAGAGCCCTCTATTAGTCCCTGTCGTGAGTCAGACCAATCCATTTCATACCACCCCATCATGTCTCTCTAAGATCAATTTTAATATTATCCCACCTTCGTGTAAGTCTTGCTAGTAGTCTCCTACCTCCTGGCTCTCCGACAAAAATCCTATATGCATTCCTCTTCTCCCCCCATGAGTGATGCATAATAGGCCTACTGAGTCCGTTATATCCAAATGTTCTCTAATCATAAATCTCTTTTTAAAATTAATGATTCACTATGGAACGTGTCTGACAGTAAGGGGCCTGAAGCATTTCCCGTTTCGCATAGACTTCTGTTGAACATCAGCATAAATAAAGAATGTTCTCATCGGGGAATCCTTTATTTCATATGTTCATCCTGCACCTCCTTTTGTTTTTAATTCGCATATTGGGGGGTGGAGTCCAGTTGGGTCCACTCTGCACGGAGGCCATTGATTGGCCTATTGTAGCCTGCCCCGGGTGATTATGATGATGGAGAATTTGGTGGAATGAAGATTGGTAGGGGAAACCGAAGTACTCGGAGAAAACCCGCCCCAGCACCACTTTGTCCACCATAAATCCCACTTGACCAGACCCGGGTTTGAACACTGGCGGCCGCGGTGGGAAGCCAGTGACTAACTGCATATCCTGCACCTCCTTCCTTCCTTTCTTTTATCCCTCTCGCATCCTGAGCTGTTCGCCTACTTTCCACCTTAAAAACTCCTGTGTACACTTTTGAACATAAACCTGCCACTTGTAGAACTACATGAATCTGTTACTGTGTGCATAGAGCATAATTTATATGCACATAATCACATAACACGCTTCAGAAGCCGTCTCCTATTTCTACCAGGCTCAGGCCAGAAGTAATAAATTTGTACTGTGTTTGTACGCTTTTACTGATCTGTGCATATAATCACCCTCCTTTCCTTCCAATTTCCAGTAGTCCATTAAGTCTTTAAAGCACAGTGGCTTACTCTACGTTTCACAAGTTTCAACACAGGAAAACTGAATTTTTCTCCCAGAATATATTCATGGTGTCACATGATCCTCAGAACGGTCATTATCCCCCTGTATTATGTTAACCAACTGTTACGTTTAATGGGGAGGCAGTATGCTCCTGTGAGGAACAAATTCATTGGTTCATGAGTCAAAGCATTTTGCATTTATTTTCTAATTTTAAATCTCCTAGTATGGAATGTAATGTAAGATAAAAAATTCGGTTTGCGTACAAGGAAATGAAATTCTTGACAACGTAACCAACTAACTTCTTCAGAAGAAGCATCTTAATCCTTAAATTTAATAAGCTTTGAGTCATGGAAATTACATCAGCACTCAGCCCGATGCATTAGAAGTCTGTATAATTAATTTAGATCTATTGACTATCGATTGTTCAGTGTTAGTCTTTTCGTAGGCATGTAGAGGCGATGTTAGTGTGCTGTAAAGGCTATTCATAATGCGATGTGTTATAACCAACACATCATCAATCATTAAGGCCAGGGCAATAAAGGATGTTGGAGAATATGTGACACATATGTATGTAACGAAACTTTAGATCCATTTATTCAGTAGCGCGCCACGATATAGAAATTAATATATGAAAATTCAGATGGTCCATGCAACCCGAATACGGGTGGTTGCTAATAACGGAGGGCACGTAAACAGGATGTTAAATTTAATATAGAATTCGAAATCCGAAGCTGCAGAGCCACATAAAAAGTCAACTATGTATGCTGTGGAAGCCAATTAATCCTGTGTAAGGGACATCATATAGGGATTATCTGACTAAAACCTCGGACCCTATAGCTAGATCGAACAGGAAGCCCAAAAATAAAATTCTGGTGTAAGAAAAGTAAAGCTAAAGGGTACTAGTAGTTTGCTCTTCTGGAATATACCGCCGTGTACTCTGCTGAATATCGACCTGTGCCTCCATTTTCAGGGATAGAGAGTAAGACAATAAACAAGCATGGATCGAAATTTATTTCCTGCCTGTTTCATGATGGCTTCTTACTTACATTACTTAACCATCCTGAAAATTAAGATGATATATTCCTCCGAAACGTCTGTATATTTCGCCGGGCTGCACGACATTTAATTTCAGAACGTAGAACTCCTCATAATTTATGTTGTGAGAACCTGAAATCCTGTAGAAGGTGTAAAATCGTGACGTTAATTAGATTTAATTAAGTTGAGCATTACCATTTGGCAAAGAGAGCTGATTTTAATGTCCTTCTGACTTTTCCGGGATTGCGCGGCGTTATATATCAGAAGCTAGAACTTTCTATGACCACCGCTGTGACAACCTCAAGCTGCAAGAATACAATTAATAAGAAAAAGATGAGAAGATTCTAAAGGGTTCTGACGATTGTGGATGATACACAGAATTACTGGGGGTTTGGACTTTTCCCCATCGTCCGTAATATTAGGTAATAGAGGACACGACGTTTCGGAAAGAGATCCAGTTTCTGACACGTCGTGTCCACTATTACCTAAAATTCCGAATGATGGAAAAAGTCCAAAACCCCAGCAATTCTGTGCAAAAGATGAGAATTAAGCCTAGAGATTTCACGCATTTTGAATTTAACTCACAGCTGATAATGTTCAATATAATTGTGCTGCGCTTATGGTCGGATAATATCACTTTGTCATTTCTTATGTACTTATAATTACATATGCAATTAGAGATATATACTGCGCCGGAAGTCCCAAGTTTTGATTTCCGACGAGGTTATTGCATTTTTCAATTTGCCTAATCCTTCCAGCCCCACTATGGCCCTGGGTTCGACCCAGTCTTTGACAGAAATGAATATCAGGAATCTCCCTGCGGGGTAAAGAGTGGACGGCGCGTAAGGCTGACAACCTCACCGCCATCTATGGGCCGATTGTCTAGAAAATGTGGGAACCTCGACGTCTGACAATCCTATGGGCCTCCACCGCCCGTTACAAGGATAGCTTTTCCTTTTACCTTTTTGAATGATATGGCAGTTTGCATCAGTGCGCAAGTCCGGTCGCCCTTAATATCGAAACGGCTGGCCCCTCTGGAATGTATCAATCCTCAGAGCTTCACATTCAGAAAAACCGTGATGTGAATACTCAACGCCATGAGTACCCGAGATTAGGCAGAGATGTGTGTCTAATAGTAGACTCTAGACTGTACCGGTTTGCACCCGGTTGAGCCACCCTGCGGTTCTCTGGCTTTCAGCGCGGGTCCGGGGCAGGGCTTGTCATCCGCAATGAAACACGTTAGTGAACGAAATCCATGAGCGGAACCTTTCTAATGCGTAGCGGATCGCGTCTCTCTCCTGCCTTTTTTCTCTCTGGCATATTGCTGGAATGAAACAGAAGAAAAAAAATAAAATTACTGGTTGACATGAACAGAATGGAGAGTGCCCTATCTCCCGACAACGTCGCAACGTACACTCAACCACGCTATCATACCGGTTTCCCTCCCGCTGTGTTTTCTCCTATCCTCGTCTGCATGTTGTGTCACAAAATGATCTTATATTATAATTAGTTATTCTATTCGTTATTACATTCATCAATGACTCTACAGCCTTTGTTGGGCCCTGTCATCTTCAGTTTCGTAAAATTTTTACACAGTCGGTAGGACTCGGACGGTGGATCAGCCCGTCGCAAGGCCTCTACCTACACACAGAAAAAAAGAACACAATAAACGCCCACAGACATCCCTGCTTTGAGTGGGATTCGAACCCACGATCCCAGCGTTCGAGCGAGCGAAGATATTTCATGCCTTATACCACACAGCCACTGTGATAGGCCATCGATATTATACCTAACAATATACTTTCCATGGCTGTTTTTAAGAATTCGATGTAAAACTACCCAACCTATCACTCCTATTCCGTACTTGTTAGATCCTCAGTGCAAATCTCGACGTGAAAATCGGCTATCCTAACTGAAGTGTTTCGAAGATTTCCTCATATTTCCAGGCAGATAGCTCATCATCATCATCAGTAATCTGTCAAGACGACAGGTCCACAGTCTCTTCCAAAACAATTCCTCCATTTAATGCGATCTAGAGCTTTCTCCTTCAAATGACAGTATCCTCTTCTGTCCCCAAGGTCATCCAGCATCTTCTTACTTCTTCTTCCTCGTCTTCTTGTCACTTCTATCCGCCCCTCTATCTTTCCTGCAGCTAGCTCACTGGACATATAAGCTATAAAGTGGAGAGCTGGCCGAACAGGGGTGACCAGTCGTTGCTTACTGCACAGGAGGATGGCTGAATGAGGAATTTGGAAGGACTTGGTAGCATGAGGCGTTCATGTTTTCATCGAAAAACTATCTTGGAATTTTCATCTCAAGACTGAGGAAATTCACATAAACCTCAGTTAGGATAGTCGGTGACCAGGCCGGGACTCGAGTCTAACACTTTCAGAATAAAAATCTAGGCCTCTGCCGCTACTCCAACCTGCTTTGCAATGCAATAATAAATAGATCACTAACACTCGAACTTTTGGACTTGGTTTCCAGAAACAATTTTTTAAAATAGCTGTAGCCGAACCATATTAAAAATAAAGCATTTTTTTTCCCCAAAATATATTTTACTCTTATGAATATTTAGTGTTATAATCCTTATTGGAATTCTTAAGAACTTCAAGATTGTTCCACATCCTTCTTCGTTAGGTCCTATTATAATTATATAAAAGCCGGTCACGATAGCTGCGGTATCTACAGCATGAACTGTCTTCGCTCGGACTCTGGGATCCTGGATTCGAATCCCACTCGAATCATGGATCTTTCTCTACGTTTATTCTGTCCGTGATGTGTATGTATTGACCGTCTTCTAGCCATTCCCTAGCAAGGGTCGTTATTTACAGAGCCATTACTTAGCAGCTGCTGTTGTATAACTACTCGTACTTACCTCCCTGACGTTGCCTGACAACAGACCTGCATGCAATATTATTATTATTTTGTATGTTTTTTTCTTATTTACTAATGCTCACGTTGTAATTGGCTTCTGGGCTATTAAGTTTGCGAGTAAATAAACAATGTGTGAGTTAAATTATTTTAATGTGACTTTTTCGGGAAAGCTCAAGTTTAAACTGATTTTCCCTACCGCGACTGTAGTGTCTTTTGTGGCTTTCTCATTCCTTCCAGACATATGTCTAATGGCATCATGGTCAGACTCCCGCTGCTTCGTTCCACGTCCTTCCATATTCATCATTCAGGGGTTATTGCGTCAATCGACCCACATAACCCATGCAGCTGATAAAACGATCGTGAAATAAATAAGTAAGCAATTGTCAGTCTTGCAGGTAATCACTGAGAATTTTTGCGTATGTATAACTCTTATTTTTATTTACTTCAAATTTCTGAATATGTTGGTAAATGTGTTAACTTAGCTGTCTGAAACTGCTGAAACTTCGTTACAGTCTTGGAGACATCTTGAATCGGGTCACCCCTTAATATATAATTATGTAGCAGAAGTCATTCAAGTTCATCTAATTTAATAGGGCCGAGTGAACGACTTGCCTTTAACTGTATGTATCCGCCACTATTTACGGTCATCACAAGATATAGCCAACGGTAACTAACAAACAATCTATCTAACTAAATAACTAACTTCACGGAGCTGAGCCCTTGTCGGGAAGCCGCCATTCACGCAGCTACTTCAAGAAATTCCCAATATTATATAGAACCCGAAGATTCATTATCATGTTCGCAAGAGACATTCACTATTCCCTATCCTGAGCCAGATCAATAGAGTCCATACCACCCAATCCTATCTTCCTAAGAACAATTTTAATATTATCCACCCACCTACATCTTGGTCTTCCCACATGTCTTGCCTTCTGGCTTTTCCACCAGTGTCCTATATATATACATATATCTTCGTTCCATTCTTGCTACATGCCCTGCCCAACTCCTCCTCCTTGACTTGATCATTCTAATTATACTTGGAGAAGAGTACAAGTTATGAAGTTCCTCATTATGTAGTTTTCTCCAACCTCCTGCCACTTCATTTCTCTTGGGTCCAAATATTCTCCTCAACACCCTGTTCTCAAACACCCTCAGTCTATGTTCCTCCCTTAATGTTAGAGAACAAGTTTCACACCCATACCTAACCACAGGCAAAATTATAGTTTTTGTATTCTAATTTTTTTCGTTTTTACACAGCAGACGAGAAAACAACAGGTTCTGGACTGAATGTTAGCAAGCATTACCCAAATTCAGTCTTCAATTAATTTCTTCCTGAATCAAATTTTGATTTATTACTGTTGTTCCAAACTGTTTTAACTCTGACATATTTTCAGAGTATCTTGGCTATCTTAAGTCTTGATTTTACCTTGCATTTTGGTGACGAGACAGTAACAAATACTGAATTTTCTCTGTGTTTTCTTCTACACCAATCTTCCTACTAGCGTCAATTAAAGTTTGTGTGTTTTCTTTATGGTTATACTTATTATCAACCAGTAGACTCAGATCATCAGCACAGACCAACAGCTGATGTGTCCCATTTAATTTCAATCCCACGTGGTTTCCCTGGACCTTCCTAATGGCATATTCTAAAGCAAAGTTGAAAAGGAGTGGCGATAAAGCATCTCATTGTTTTAGACCATTCTGGATAGGAAACTTATCAGACAAATGTTTACCTACACAGACTTTACTATACGTTTCGTTTAAACACATTTTAATCAACCTAACTAGTTTCATGGGTATCCCAGTCTCTATCAGAATATTGTGCAATACTTCCCTCATAACTGAATCATAGGCTTTCTTGAAGTCTATGAATAGCTGATGTACCGTCTCATCGTACTCCCATTTTTTTCTCCAACATCTGACGAATGTAAAAGATCGGATATGTAGTTGATCTGTTACGTCGAAACCCACACTGATGATCCCCAATAATTTCATCCATATATGGACTTAACCTTGAGAGAAAAATATTGAACAAAATTTTGTATGAAGTTGATAGCAGTGATTTCCCCCGATAATTACTGCAATCAGTTTCATCCTTCTTCTTCCACTGATCAGGCAATTCTTCCTTATTCGAAATAGAATTAATGAGTTTGTGGATATCAGGCTGTAATATTTTTCCTCCTGCTTGAATCAGTTCTGCCATAATTTGATCACTATCTGGAGATTTATACCTTTTCAACTTTCCAATAGCAATTTCAACATACTTCTGTCTAATATCACTGATCCTATATGCATTCAATAACTGAGAGACTGCCAACACTGTAAAGGAAATATTTACGTTATTTCACAGAAAACAAGTTTTCGTTATAACATTTTAAATGTACTTAAAATAGTCATAGAAATCAGCTCTAAATATTTAGTAAAATTAAAATAAATTGTGAATACCAAGAGCAACTTGTGAAAAGCACTTAAAATAATTTGTGAATTCTTGTTGAGTAGGTAGAGGAATGTAATAATGGCCTCCGTTTCTATTGTTGCTTACGTAGAAACAAATCGACTGTTACTTTGAGGGCCGCATATCTGTCCCCAAATATAAAGTAGGATTATTTTAGTTCTGTATAATTCGTTTATATTGAAATAAATATTGATAATTATTAATTACCCGTAAACCATACATTAGTGATGTAGCTATTTGTAATCCAGTGAGTGGTAGTTTGTGGGAATTGCCGTGGTGCTCGGAAAAACAAAATGTTCAGTTAACTTATGTAAAGTATTTCATGTGAAGTATTGACTGTGGCTTCTGATGATGGTCAGCAGTGGCTGAAACATATAAAGGCTAAACTTTTATTTATATTAAACTGCTTATATTTTATTGACTTATATTACTAATATATGTATATACTCTTTAGTTAAGCGTGCCTTTGTCTTCATTTGTTGAAATATTTCATGCATTATTGAGCTAGGACGAGGCAGATTCAGGAATGCAACATAGGAGAATGTGCCTCTTGAGCTGCTGTACTGCTACCACAATCACATGTTTAACGCATACCTCCCGGAAATATCAGTAACATAGCTCTTACGGCTTTGCCAATTCAGTAGATAATTTAAGGGAAAATGGCGTGTATAGGCCTATCTGATCATCACAGTAGAACACAACACTGAATTTCGCGTCACTTTGATGGCCCAAGGATCGATTTATACAATATTTTGTGTAAATTTTTTAGAATGGCTTTAGTGTCTACAGGAAGAGACTGGCTTCATGCTGTAGGAATTTCCTTGAGCAGTAAATAGTCGCTCAGCTCGTCAAGAAATTCCCAAATTTTACAGAAGTTGAATGTTCATTATCGTCCTTACAAGTGCAGCTATTGGAACTTATCCTGAACCAGCTGCTTCCAGCTCCTGGATGAGTGTCTGTAACAAGATTGATGCTTAGGCCATTTTATTCTGAGGAAAGAGTCACAATATGCTTTTGATCGGAGGCTGGGTGGACACCGAAGCCAGTCTGGACTGGTGACGAACAGAATGTCCATCTCACAAGCAGCCATTTTACTGGCTGATAAGCTTATAGTCTTACATCTCACAGAGAAAGTATATACAACAGTGAGGTTATAAATGTTTATTATATCTAAAGCACGGTCTGTATCTCAGCGGGTGTGCCGCTTCTTCTAAGCGACGGATCTCCGGGCCCTCTGAATATCTCCAGACCAGTGTAACAGTGTAAATAGGAATCATTTGTGAAAACCATCATCATCATCATCATCATCATCATCACAACCTTAATGGATTAAGCCAAGCTCGGCCTGTTCCGTCCTCTTGAAAACTATATTGGTCCCTTCTTCTATATACTTGCATCTTTATCACTGATGATTTTCTTGCACTAGTATTCAACACTATGTAATATCTTCAGTCGAAACAGCATTGTTAAATTTGTTGAAATCTCCTTGGAGACCTGCCATTTCAGTGTTGAGATAAAAAGCATCGTTTCAGAGATTTCCCAATCTCCTTTATAAGACATCGACCCTGATGATGGAAACAGAGGAAGTCTCTGAAACATTACTTTTAATTAAACGTTGACGCGGCTGATCGCCTGAGAAGATTTTGGCACATTTATTAATCATGAAATCTACAAATCTTAGCACTCCTAAATATTCAGTAATTATTAAGATCAAACTTTTCAGAGACTTGTGTAATTTAGATGCATGTAGCTTTCCAGAGACAGCGTTTTCTGAACCAGCGGCAAATAATTTTTTGTTCACAATACTGGAGAAGTAAAATGTGACAACGACTATTATTACAACAATAGAAGGGACACTGAAATTGATCTCCATTATTATGAACAGAGGAATTATTTACCTCTGCTTCAGAAAACTCTGTCTTTGGAAAGCTACATGCCTGTGCATGATACAAAACTCTGAAAAGTTTAATAATTAAAAAGATGTAAGATTTGAGGCTTTCACGGCGGTGACTATGAAGAAAGCAGTCTTCTGGGATTTGGCACCGTGTATATGTGGTGTTAACCGACGTTTCGGAGGAACGTATCGCCTCCATCTTCAGGGTAGAAGAAAAAATATAAGAAATCTGCAAGCGAAGAAATCTGCAAGCGAAGAAATCTGCTTTTACCGGTTCTCACGGTCTTTTCGCTTGCAGATTTCTTATATTTTTTCTTCTACCCTGAAGATGGAGGCGATACGTTCCTCCGAAACGTCGGTTAACACCACATATACACGGTGCCAAATCCCAGACGACTGCTTTCTTCAATTAAAAAGATGTTCGACATCTCATTGTATCGGTATTGTAATGTAACTTCTATGAAAGTAAGAATAATTCTATGCCCTTCACTATCAATGCACTAACGTTCATGCCTCACGTAAGAGGTTAGAGGGTCCTGTCACTTTTTGCGTTGATAATAAAATTAATTAAAAATGTACGTAATGGATTATTCGCGCACTTACAAACACTGAATAAGACTTCAGCTAGATTTTATTCTATCAAACAGATAGATGCGAATGTAATAATTTAATTAAATAAAGACTTAACGAGTGAAACACAGAAGGAAATTTTTTTAAAGCGAGCGTAATTTATTCGTATATGTAAGACTGGAGTTATTTTTGGCAGTGAAAATTTACTTTGTTGCTATACCGTATAGCCAAAAAGCATGTTACCTACTTTTCTTATGAAACTGGGACCCCATCTTCAGGCTAGTGAACGCATCGGGGCACTCTGAAATGTTGGAACCCTCTACGCGAACAAACGGCGTCGCAGCCCAGAAGATGATAACCTTATACTATACTACACGTATATATTAACGGGCTCAGCGTTCATCGTTGCTCTTGTCGGGGCAGCACTGACAAAACACTCAATTTTGTTTTCTTTATGCTATACATCCTGTTGTGTTTTTTTACAGTAACGTAAATGGGGCCGTCTACAAAACAATATCTATAAAACAATAAAAAATAGGTATTAACGAATAAACATTTGTTTTATTATTATTTATTATACAAAGATATTGCGTTACATGTTTCGATCTTTCTCAGGTCATCATCAGGATAGTCACAAGATTATTAAACTAAATTCTTGAATTGAATTACCTCAATGTGGACCCATATTTTACAAATTGGGTTTATTTTAATAGCGATTACACCTTTTTAAAATATAACCTAACTCAACTCAAACGGCCGCTCTATAGCTCAAGCGGTTAGTCGCTGGCTTCCCACCGGTTCGATCGCGGGTCTGGTCAAGTGGCATTTGTGGTGGACAAAGTGGCTCTGGGGAAGGTTTACTCCAAGTACTTCGGTTTCCCCTGCCAATCTTCATTCCACCAAATGCTCCACAATCACCCTCACCTATCATCTGGGGCTGGTACAATAGGCCAGAAGTGGCCGCAGTACAAGGCACTTAGTCCCACCCCACTAGCAATAAAAAACTCATTTCAAGAATTTAGATTAATATTCTTAGTGACTCGCCTGATGATGACCTAGGAATGGTTGAAACATGTACCGCCACACCTGTGTTTAATAAATAATAATAATAACAAATGTTGAGACATTAGTATCTATTTTTTCTTTATTTTGTATATACTATTGTTGTGTAGATTACCCCATTTACGCTGTTGCACTCTATTTTGTTTTCAGTTACGTAATAAATTTCGTAGGGTTACGATTCTGGGTTTGCGAGTTCCCGTTTCGTTACTCATTTTCAGTCGTTAAATAAGACTAAAATTTTCTCTTTTAAGTTATGACATGTTATTTTCATAATTTAAATTATGTTATGCATATTAAAAATTGAATTGAATAGGGTAAATAATTGTAACAAAAATGTACGCTGCTATACTTGTACGTGTATATTCTGAATGAAGCCCAAGTGTTTACTGAAACCTATGTTTAGAGGAATGAAGTGTTATGCATACAAGACATACTGCGTACTACACCCCTGCGGTTAGCACACATCTGCGCTTACCTAGTCATACCTTCAAGCCCCCTAATTGAACAAGCAACAGAATTACGCTAATTGAATTCTGTTACCTATTATCATGACGAAAGCAATTTGCTGAACTTACCAGTCTACGTGGAAAAGGTAATAACGATTATGTGCTTGAGTTACCACGAGTTTCCTACCAGAGCCATAACAAAGAAAATCAATATAATGAATTTGTGTGTAGGCACGAAAGGCTCATCGCGATACAAATTGTAACATGAATGGGATTTGTATATTGAGGATTTTGGAGTTTAAAACTCTTTCAATTTATTTAGAATCCTCTTATTAAACTAAGAGTACTTATCATTTTATCTTATAGGTCGATACTTCACCAATAATTGGAAATAATTGAGCTGAGTTTGTAATGTTTGTCATTCGAATTGGAGCACAAAGGATCATTGAGGTTATATATAGTAGGATTACGGACCGAGTAAATCATCCAGGAAAATAACACTTTGCTGAATACGGCACAAAATATGAGAGCTCAACTTAACTATAAATTGGAAAAATTATCTTCTTCTTCTGCACATATGGATTAGGCCACTCCTGTCCCTACAAAATTTTCTTATTCACAAAAGACTTCTATCTCTATTTTCTTCATATAATGCCATAATATTCCCTCGAAAATCAGCCGACGTTCTTCCGAAACTCCGGTTGAATTTTAACGAACAACACAGCGTTGTGTCCTAGAGATAGAATCCTTCATAAGCACCGTTGCGAGAGTCTGAAATCCTACATTTCCAGATTCATATTGTGACAAGGAAAAATAATAACATTAAGTGTTATGAAGCGCAACAGGACCCATAGAGCATTTCCACGTCAGTAGCGTACAAAATGAGGAACGTTATTCTGAAAATATTACACTTACATAGTCCACCTGATATTTATGGTTCCATAAGTTTTATGAAAATGATTGAGTCATTAGTTCAACGTTTTATTGGAAATCGTGTGTTGCCTGAGACACCTGTCAAGAGCCTACCATTGGCGACAATATATAACATCTGGCTGAAATAGGAGTGTGCCAGGTCAACATGTAGACAATCATAGCGAGCTGTGTGTGCCTACGTTTATTCCGCTGAAAATCGTTCGTCAATGAGGCACAAAGATCTGATTTTGTCCTTGTATTTTAATGTCCTGCGCCTTCATAATAAGCCTAAGCTAAGTAGACCGCAACGATGCATACGTAACTACATTGGACTGAAGTTCGAATTGTATAGAATGAGGAAAGTGTGCTAATTATCTGTTCTAGCAACTTTGCGTTGTAGTTTCTGTTTTCTCTCCTAATGTAATATCGGACTACACACACTGATTATGCATATAGGTATACCTGATTATAGAACATAAAGAACTCAGTAGAAAGGAAAGTGGGGCAAAATGGCTTCTCGATTCTTCTAAGCTATCGAAGCCAAGCTCGGAGCAAGGTTCTTCTTCGGTTCCAAAAGAAAGTGAAACTCACTATAAAACTAATTGCAAAAGATGGGGAGAATCGTTTAAAGAGGACTGGATGCATGATGGAACGTATTCAAAATGGTGGCATGAAGTATATTCGGGGGGGTGTGGAAGCAGGACAATTTTGTGCGAAAATTGCTAGAGCATATGGTTTTGCAGTATGCTGCAAAATTACATGCACCAGCTTGTCTCAAACATGTACATGGAAATAGTTCCATTGCTTTTGTTCTTCTCTATAAGATAATCCGCGGGTTCAAATCCTGTCATAACACTATTATATTCAACGATGAAAGGATAAGAAGTATAGGTCTAAGAAGCTCCTCTATGTTAGCGCTCTTCATGAAAATAACTATTCCACCGACAATAGACTATTGTTTTATATTGTGACCTATATACCCGCTGCTAGGCAACGACTCGGCAAACACATGCCCGCGGTAAACACGCCTCAACGAGACGGAACTTGTTTCCTATGTGGTCAGCGTTGCGATAGTTACTATGCAGCGGTGCGGTAAATACACCTAAAACAATACGGGACAACAGAAGACTGTGTTTTCCGTGGGGTCTGTGCGAAGTGGTTATAAAGAAGAATTCAGATGAGCAGTATACATAGAGTTGAGAATAGAGTTTCGAGACGTCAGCCTGCCAGGGTATAAGCTTGGGAGCAGAGGGATTGAACTGAGTCGAGTCTTCGGAATCAGCAGCTGCAGAATAGTGGCAAGAAGGGAATTAGGCTCTGCAAAGACGAATTCATTTGTGATTTGAAGCAACAGTGGGACTGTGATATATCCGTTGACAGGATACGACTAGTGATGACTGAGAAACCTAGTGCCTGTGTAACGTTGAACTGGAAAGTGTCTAGAGTAGCGATAGCCCTGTATTGCCTGTAGTCCCGAGTTGTATGAATGTATAGGGTGCAATAAAACCAATTGTCCAATTCAAAATCCCATCTATAGTCACCTATAAAAGTGAAAATATGTTAGAAATATATGACAAAAGACAGAAAATTCATAAATGCATTCAGGTTGTAGACCCTAGTGATATATTTAAAAAGAGCCCACATAAGTAGAAATAATAGAAGTAGAAGTAGAATGATAATTCCAGTCGGGATTTCTTGGGAACACGGTAATAAACCTTCGTTTTGTATAAAACGTGGGGGAATTTATTGACTAAATATCTTTACCTTTAAGAAGGACTTCGCCTCATGAAGTTGATTTTTAGTTTCTTAAAAAATTACATCGCTTAAAATAAGCTATGACATCTGAGCAACTTCTTAGTTGATCTTCAAATTAGGTATATGATAATGTAGAATTTTACTGTGGTTTTAGGTTTCTGGGTTTAACATCACGTTGAAATGACACTTATTTCCGAAGTTTCGGAACAAATTTTTGTTACCTTCTTCAGGACCGACTTTATAGATCGAAATGTAGTATGGATTGAGAAGTTATATATTTTTTATTTGTCAGAAATGCGACTCTATACATTACTTGTTTTATTAATGGTCCGACTAATTTCGGTATAGTCGACCCTTACATCACCGGTTTCTGTGCGTCACTCATGGACGGTTCCACTTCCCGATCAACAGGACTCATATTTATTTTTAAATGTATGACATTTAATATGAAGTTGATGGCAATTAATTGGTAGGGACGATTAATAGAGACACGGATCCAATTTTCTGAGCGTGGTGCACATATGTCATCAGAATAGTGCAGGAGTTCAGATCAATAGTTGCTGGAATTCATTTCGTTCCTGTCCGC